>NW_013665883.1:274331-290565 GCF_000517525.1 Limulus polyphemus
ATATATATAAGTAAAAGCCATTTATTTTGACAATTGGCAAAAAGAAGAACTTATATATATATATATATATATATTTATATATTATTCTTTTTAAAATCTGGCATAAATCAACATACAATGTACTTTGAATTTGTTTAAACAGTAATACTTTTGAAAACTGTTTCTTGTGTTCAATCTCTTTCTTTATACAAATTGAGAAATTTGTAATATTTCTTAGTCAAATCTCCTGTTATATACCAGACCTATTTTATTCACTATTGGGAAAATTAGTTTTACTTGAGAATACCATATCATCCATAATGATTGGTCAGAAGACTGATAAATTATTACCTGCTAGCTTTGCTACAGATAAATTTCAGAAGGTTCACAAAGTACCTGTATTATAAGTCAGTCTTGTTAGAGATCAATATTATCCTTAACTTTTAGCCAGAAGACTGGAGAATTCTTGCCTATGAGTTTTACTACAGTAACTATGTTATTTTAATTAGAAGAACAGCTTTAAACCTAGAAAGCTACATCTTTTTTACCTGCCATCTTTGCTGCAGACTTATTATGTTCTCCATAGCATTTATCCTGATTTTAAATTGAGTCTGAGAATTTAAAAGTTTGTCTCTTTCTTTCTGAAGCTTTTCTATTTGGCTTTCAAGCTGCTTCTTCCATTCTTTTGTTGATTCATCTTCTAAGTCACGAACCTGTGGAGTCACTTGGGTACCAACATAAACATGAAGTTTGTCCAGGTCTGACTGTTTCAACACAAGTTCATCATGGAGGATTCTGAAAGTAATCAATTAGACTCAGTTGATATAATTAAAATTCACAAATATTATTAATTATTAATGATTATTAATTCTAATTCCATCAATTTCTAAAAGTTACTTCACAGGTATAGTTACTCTGTTCTTGGAGCCTTTGGAAAAATAGAAAAGTGTATTAAATACTTGATCTTCAAAGAAAACTGTATCATAATATTCTAGATAAAAAGATTTCCTTAGGAAGTTAACATTTTCCTTCCCTGAAAATATTCATGATAGATAACTCTGCACACAGAATAGCTTGATTCCTCGTGCATTTGCCTATGAGACTGCATGACACTAGCTAACTTCCACTTTTATAAAATGCATGTGTTTAATGTGAAGTGTACAAGCACATGATGACAGCCCTCCACCAGTAGGAGGGGGTCATAACCTCCTTATGTAGTAGCTCTCCCTAAGCACTTGTACTCAAAATAACTTCATTCTTACATGAGGTAAGAAGAAAGTGCACCAGAAGTGGAAAGGATAGTTGAGAAGGTGTAAAGAGGTAAGTATCTATTGGAAATACATTTTCAAGTAAGAAAAGTGTTATCTTCTGAGGTGATACCTCACCTCCACAAATAAAATAACTAGAATTGTACAATGAAATGGTGGAGGAGCTTGTACAAACACTAAACCTAGATGAGTTCCCTTCAGAAGGTGATCAAAGGGAAAGTCCATGGAGCACGACAACCAATGGCAGGGAATACACAGCGGCACACCTATGGAAGACCATATATGGTCTAAGTAAAGAGAGGAAATGCAAAAGAGACCTAAGTGTTACAAGGACGGGAAAATGTTTGCAGTGACCAACTGAGCACCTACACACAATTGGTTAGTGAGCCAAGAAGCATTGTGTGGTTACAGCATGATCAGATCGTATGGTGCATGTCTGTTCTTAACTCAATTGGACAGACAGATGGGGTGATAAACCTGTCCTGCTGCAGGTGGAGAGCACACTAGCTGTTTGAGGGGTGACCCACACTACACAGAAAGTGCCACCACTGCCCTATTTCCATTCATACTGTGCTGTGAGCAATCAGTGAGGAACTCTCTAAGGCCCACCATCCTAGTGGCCAGAAGCTGTTAATTGTCAAGGGTCTCCCATAATCCACTTGAAAAAGGGGGGAAAAATTTGCATTGGGGAAACATAGAGAAGTGCCAGGATCCCCAGTGGATGCCTGCCAGAAAGGTCTTTTACTAGGGATAGTGCAATGGGTGACCATGAAACCTTGTATTTAAAAGCCAGTAAGACGGAACCAAAGAAGTGGGCAGTCACTTTCCTGATGCCAGCTTTTAGCACAATAATTCATGGAAAGTACAGTTTGAATTAGACAACTGAGTAATTTTAATACTATGAGAATACCTCTAGGGATCTTGCAAGACACCCCATCTCAAATGTGAGAACTGGTAGAGTCAGGGCAGGTGGGTTTAGAGCTTTCCATCATCCCTGGCTCAATGCAAGTTTTGTGAAATAATCATACCCTGGTTGGCAACAGCAGCCACTTAGTGGTATCCTATAAGAGGGAATAGAGTGAGACAAAAGTACCAGTGTGTACAGTGACAGGAGGAAGTCCAAGTCCACATGCCAACTTGAATTTAAGGTCACAGTTAGTCAAAGTACTAAACCATTGTAAAGTATTATCAGAAGATTATAAAATTTGCTGTGCATCCTACAGAGAGAAACCAACAGACCATATGGAATGATATACATAAAAATACATTGAAAACATTATATGCCTCATCAGTGTTCTGTTTTACATATGTGTGTGTATATATATAGGGTGGCTCAAAAGTAATAGGACTTTAGAACACATCTAGAAGAAATCTATTTCCTGACAACAATTTCTATCCAGATAACGGACTGTAAATACAAATATAAATGAGAATGAAATAGGTTAGTTCAAAAATATTTATTTAATTGTGTGAATTTCTGCTTTCAATATTGATATACTGAATGGAAAACAAAAATATAAATGATGACTGGAATATAGTGTGTACAGATAACTACAGTACACTGATATCATATTCACATGTATTGAGCTATTGATAAACTTTTCGAAAGTATAGTAAATGATAACCAAGTGTTAGTGCTTTGGGTGATAAATCAGAGTCCTATTACTTTTGAATCACAATGTCACTCCGGGAGTTAAGGATGACATTTCAAAAACTACTTCTGAAAATTTAAACTTTTTCTATATCATGTTAAAAAAGCGATGTAACAGCCAATTTAGTGAACATTTATTGAGAAAATTAAAAAAGACCCAAACATTATTTGAAACTATCATCATTTTAATTGCAAATTACACTTTCTAATAAAAAAATTATGATAATTCTTGTATATACAAATTCAGAATTTTCAACAGATTTTTGAAACACACCTTGACTTCAAAATAAATTGAGGATTTAACCCCTTTGATAGGAGTTTGGTATAATTAAAAACACGTTCAACAATAAAAATATGTCATATTCACAAGGATAATGTTTCTGGTCCCTCTTTTAAAAGCACATAATTAAATGAATATCTTCACAAAGACAAAATAACTTAGCCATAAAGTACACACATATGAATATATGATACTTGTCTCATTTGAGTATATATATTCTAATCACCTATTTTCAAGGAAATTTTTTTCAATTACAGATAATGTAAAAATAATCATTGGATATGGTTATTCCTCAATTATTTCATATGTGTGTTTATATAATATTTTACCTTATTTGTTTCTTAAAGTTCTCAACTTCATCTTCTAATTGACATTTGCCATCATTTTTCTGTTCTCTTTCATTCCTTTCTTCTATTTTATTAAAACCTGTTTCAGTAGTGTCATTTTCTATGTTGATTCCTAAACATGGTTTCTTCTGTAAAATGTCAATTCTTTTGGGATTACACAAACTTCTGAAAAACAGAATGAAAAATGTTTTGCACCTGTGATACTAACATTCTGTTTTAACTTGCACCTATTTCAAGAATTTAACATAAAAAAATTCAGTCCTAGATCTTATATGATAAAAATTAACATTTACATTATTACAAATAATAAAAAGAAACATATTCTCCTCTTGTCACTGGACTTTGAATAGGGATGCAACACTTTTTAAGAGTGCCTTTGCCAATAAATTACATTCTATATCTTTTAAAAGAGACAAACACAAGGCTAAGAAAAGTGCTGTTCATTTGAGATATTATGCATAATATTATTATATGCTCCCTTACAGTTCATGCTATATTTTGGGGTCAGCGACCACTATGTAAGTGTTAGAATACTGTGAGCATTTAAAAACATTGTAATTTTTTAGTCATTTTAATGGATTTGCATCCTTGGCTGTAAAAAAAAAAAGTGTATTAGTTTCTGTAATGAAAGTTTCAATTAATCTAATGTTATTTGTAGCAGATTTATTAATCATGGAAGTTGCAGAAACTGATAATTCTAAGAACAAAGTTTTGAGTACATCGAGGTAAAACATTCTGGTAAATATAGGTCTAGTACATGACAAAATCTAGATAGGAAATACCAAGTTAATAAATAAGGTCATGTCCACTGCAAATTCAACTTACCTGTTGCGTTCGAACCAAACTGGAGTTAACAGAGTATCTCTTTGATTAAATTTATCATCATTCATACCTGCGAAATAAATACAAAAAAGTTTATACTGCATAAACCCATATGTTGTCACTTCTTTTTAACATACAGTTTACTCAAAAGTTATAATTTTCCCATACTGAAAATATATTTAGGATAGGTGCTTACCTCCTTTCACATAAACAGCTATTCTCATTCAGTGCTGCCCATTATATGCAAAACATTTTTTTCACATGCCACAAGCCTTGAGCTCCCATGTACCTTAGAATCAACTGGTTCAAATGTGTCTCGCATGTAAATCATCATGCGACAACCCTCCACCAATAAGAATGTGATACAATCTCCTGACGTATGTAATTCCCTCTACCAAACTATCACTTCAAGTTAAATTGCTATTCTCATTCACCCACTGATGTTTTGGGAAGGAAAGATCAATCTGGATAAAGGAGAATATATGTGGAATGATATAGAATACATGAAATGTCAATGGCAAATATATCTAACCAACGACATCTACAGGCTAACAGGAGAAGAAAATAAGTTTTATGAGATAAGTGAAAAATCGAGTACAAGGGTAGAGGTTCAACTGGAGGCAAAGTGAGGCAGTGAAAAGCCACATTAACATACCAATCCGGAAAGACTGCAAACCAAGGTAGACAACTAATCTGGAAGAATCACAACAAAGACATGGCAAGGACTGAACCAGTGTGTTGATAACTGGAAAATTATTTTGGAGGTAGTAGTTATCAATTTTGAGAAAATCATACTGGTCAAGTAGCCTTTAGGCCTTCTCTTGTATGTCACTTATGATATTTGCAAGAGCAAGTCTGGTTAGGCCAATTTCCAGACCGTTGGCATCTCTCTCTCTCTCATCTCTTGCCAGGTTAAGTGTGTCAATTCTGTCCTTTGGAATTATTTAGTCATCTTTCAGTAGTTTCATCATTATCTTGGCAATCAGTTGCCACATAAACATGCAGAGGATAAAACCAGTGGTTTTGATATCTGCATCAACCTTAGAAATTTGTTAGAGATGGGATTCAGTGACTCAATAGACCCAATCTCAACCGGTAATATCTCCTTTTTATATGCAAGTTTCTGTGCAATTCTTTTATAGCAAGCATTATTTTTGTTTTTTCAACAATAGGAACCCATTTGATGTAAGTCTTCATGAACTCTTATGGTTGCTTCTAACAAATCAGTGCTGAAATAAAGGAACATCATCTTGTTTCTCTATGATTTAAGAACTGCAACATCTCCAAGTTTATGCCCAACAGTTGCAGTTTAAAACTATCTTTTCTACAAAGACCATTCTTGAAGAAGTATTCATCAATGACTTCACCTTCAGCAATGTCACCAAATTCAGCTAAACCCTTTCACAGCACATTGTAGACTACAAGAGTTGTACAAAATTCTATATCAATATGGCCAGACATGAAGTATGCTAATGCAATTGCCTCTTACAGACAATACTTGGTAACTTTTTCTGAAGAAAGCTCTGAAAAAAATGCAGTCACCCATCCAGTGTTGTCTAACAAAAAAAAATGAACCTAAATACTAAACATTTTTTATTGGGTGGTTATATTTTCACCAAAGTGTAGTACACAAATTTCTCACCCCAAGTAATTTCTTCTATTACTTTTCTTTCAAAATATGGACACAAGTCATGTGAGAGCTTGACAACTTCAAATTTTTTGCTACTTTACAACTTGGAAACATCCCCTGGAACAGCTCACTTATGTCATCACAGAAGAAGAACAAGAAATTATCATCCTCAACTTTTACAGAAAGCAATGCCTTTGCTCTCAGAACCTACTGTTGCACAGGGAGATATTTATTCATCATGATGTTCCTTCCTTGAACATGAAGTGATAGATGAGCTGGTCATCTATTTTGTATCTGTGCAGGAGTTTCCAAGTGTTTTAATGAGGTAGGCTTTCATGTTAAACTGTTGCTTTTCATAGAATGCACAGACTAATGACTTCCTTCACAGGGAATATTTGTACTAAGTTTCTCCTTCCTCATTTTGCCCAAATTAAAGGTCAGCAATGTATTTATGTTTGGCTATTTTTATATGCTGATTAATGGCTGAAAATCCAATATATTTTTATTGATATAGACTTGTAATACAGTGGCATTCACACTGGGGGTTTCTTTGTTAGCCACTATTTGAGCATGTCACCATTAATATCTTCTTGATCTAATCACATGAAATAGAAGCTTGTTTTATTATCTCATAGCTAATACTGAAAAGAAGAGGTTTACCCAGTGCTACAGATGCCTTCTCATACAAAATTTTATTCCAATGATTATCTTTAAAGCATTGCATTCCTCTTTCATTATACTGTCTTCACACTTAAATGTTCAAATAATTGACAGTAATAACAAGGCACATGCCACAATTTTAAAACTTATATAAAGGTAAAACTAAAAGAGCATGCTTCCCCAGGTTGCTTCATTTACAAAATTTCCTTGACACTAAAATTAACAACACGTTGTATACTTACTAAGATATATTTAAGGATCTACGACATCATAGTTGGTGTTTATAGGCCTATGAATCTTTGGCTTTTCCAATACTCCAGTGTTTTGTATTTCTCAACCTGAAATAAAATCTCCTGGAAACTTGAAAGTGGTGGTTTAAGTATTTGCCACATATTTCATGTATTATTCAGTAGCTGACTTTTAATAAAATTATAGCATTATTACTTTTTTTTTACTTTGAACAACTGCAGCAAACTGATGGAGATTGATGAAAAATGTTCGCAAGCTTTAAAAAAGGCTATTAAAAAAGGAGTTATCACTGAATTAAAGCTTTTATAGACCAACTTTTTTGGGGAAAAAAATGCATTTACAGGTTTCATTTTTAAAGGTTTGCTGGAACTCATTGACAGGTCTGTTTTTAACTTTAAGTATACAGCTCAAGCAGTTGCATAAAACTTAAATTTAAAAAAATTAAATGTAGTTACGTATGCTAGAATTGTATGCACCTTATTGTTGTAATCTGTTTTATCTAAAATAAGAATAGCGTTACCTTTACCCACTCCAGTGATAATTGTTTCATTACATAAGTGACATTAGCAGTAGCATTACCACTAGCGCTACCCAGTACTAGTTGTACTATTAGTAGTACTAGTAGTAAAAGTAGCACTAACGTTTTGATGTATGATTTAATTTTGTTTCCTTTATCGTAAAGTTTATGTTCGACTTCCAGTATGTTAAGTTTTTTTTTTGTTGTTGTTGTTTTTTGCATCAGTATAAGTACTTTTTTTACATGATAAGGTACAGTTTACCATTTGCAAATTTCAGATATACGCTTTACTTACTTTTATTAATAAAATTATTGACTTAGTTACAATCAAATTAGCTTCTTTAAACTAGTTAAAGTATCAACCACCTTGCGGTTTTTAAATTGCTATTCATAATAATAATTACGTAATAACCTTTTTTATCTCAACAACAGTGCCTTACAAAGGTATTCACCCCTGCCAATAATATCACATTTTGATGAAATACAAATATTGTAAACAATTTTTAGTGGACTTATTTTTTATACAAAATTATAATGATCAAACTTAACACTGCTATTTGTGAAGGAGGTTGAATGTCAGTAAAACCTGCAAAGAAAATATATATATTGAAATTTTCTGATTGCATAGATATTCAGCTCCCTATGTCAGTACTTGGTGGAAGCACCTTTGGCAGCAATTACTGATGTGAGTCTTTTTTGGATAGGTCTCTACCAGCTTTGCACAATGGGATGGTGTAATTTTTGCCCATTCTTCCTGGAAAAAAATGCTCCAATTTTAACAAGTTCGTTGGGGATCGTTGATGGGCTGCAATCTGCAAGTCTCTTCATAAATTTTCCATTGGATTCAAGTCAGGGCTTTGACTGGACCACTCCAGGACATTCACTTTCTTCTTTTGAAACCACTCCAGTGTGACTTTGGCCTTGTGCTCCGTGTCATTGTTCTGCTGAAATGTGAATTTTCGACCCAGTTTTAAATTCTTGACTGACTCAAGTAGGTTTTCCTCTATGATTCGCCAGTACTTTGCACCACCCATCTTCCCCTCAATCCTGACAAGCTTCCCAGTCCCTGCTAATGAGAAACATCCTCATAACATGATGCTGTCACCACTATGCTTGATAATTGAGATGGTGTTAACTGGATATATATGCTGTGCTAGGGTTGCGCTAGACGTAATGCTTTGAATTTAGACCAAAATGTTTAATTTTTGTCTTGTCTGACCATAAAACCTTCTGCCACATATCTGGAGTATCATTTATATGCTTTGTCGCAAAATACATACGAGATTTAAGATGATTCTTTATCAGTAATGGCTTCTTTCTTGCCACTCGCCCATACAGGCCAGCTTTGTGTAGGGACCGGGATATTCTTAATGTATAAAAACTGACTCCCATCTCAGACATGGAACTTTGCAAATCTTCCAAAGTCACTGTTGGCTTCACAGTGGCATCCTTAACCACTTTCCTGCTTGCCCAGCTGCTTAGTTTGGAAAGGTGTCCTGTGTAGTGATTGGGTGGTATGAAGCACATCCACTTCTTAATGATGAACTTCACCGTACTCAAATGGATAATCAGCGACTTTGAAATTTTCTTGTAACTTTCTCCTGATCTGTGCTTCTCTACCACTTCATCCCTGACTTGTTTGGAAAGCTCCTTGGTCTTCATGTATGGTTTGTCGTATCACTATGTTAGTTGTGGCTTGAACAGATGCATTTACTCTGAAGTCAACTTACATCACTTTGATTAATCACAAACAGAGACCATTAACTAATTTTTTGACTTTTCAAACTAATCTTTTGCACCTGAACTGTTTTAGGGTTGACGTAGCAAAGAGAATGAATACTTATGCAATTAAGAATATTCTAATTTTCTTTGAAAATTAACTTACTTACATAATATCAGCGTTATTTTAGCTTTGTCGGTTTGGAGTAGATTGTGTAGATTCTAAGTATAAAGTCCCATTTGAAAGTTTCATGATTGCAAGCTCAGACGGCAACAAAACGTGGAAACTTTGCAGGGGAGTAAATACTTTTGCTAGGCACTGTATACGGTGTACGGTATACAAAACATGGAATAACTTAACAATATACACCATCTTCCTTGCAGTGCCGCAGTTTCTTGGAAGTATTAGGTTTAATTGTATAATTACTACGAAAGGTTTGATTGTTTGTTTGTTCTTAAGTGTAAAGTTCCACAATGAGCTATCTGTGCTCTGCCCACTTTGGGTATCGAAACTCGAAGTTTAGCGTTATAAACCAACAGACTTACTGTTGAGCACTGAGGGGTCAGTTTGGAAGAACATCGGCATTATTTAATATGTGGAGATACTTTAATAACATAAAAATAAATTTTTTTAATAATTACCATTATGTATTACTTATTAATAAGGTTTATTTGTTTTGTTTTTTCAATGCATGTTTATTTACCTTCGCTTTTTCTTTCGTTCTTGTGTATCATTAGGCGTCAGAGAAACGTCAAGGACGACGAAATGTACACCCGTGTAAGGTAATCTTGAAAACAATTTTTTGAAAGACCTCTGGAATATTGACCTGTGTTTTGAGTATATAGTATGTTCTGTACTTGCTGTAGAATTTGAATGTTGTAGGCGGATTCTGTAAACACTTCTAAGGTCATCAAACACAGATTACACATAGATATAGATATGGAACGAATAGATTAAGTACTAGCTTTAACGCTATAGATATTTCATCGTGATCCTAACGGGTTGATTCCCACGTGATGTTTTACCGTTTACATTGGTGGATCTGGTTGGAAGAACTTAACGGTCTGAGTAATATAACGGGCAGTAACGGCCTACACGAAGAGTTCGTTAATTGTGACGTCGGAAGTAAGAAAGAAATTACAGTTTTTAAAGTTTAACAAAATAAATTACGCCACTTGTCTCTCGAATACTTCAGCGTTTTTCTGGACATCCTATAGAAGGTTAGTTAGATCGAATTTGCATATTTTATCTAAAATTAGCTATGGGTCTACCAGGTTGTGCTAGCTTAATAATGTTGGCGTCTTGGTAGTGATACTGATGAGTGATAGCGATAGTACTAGACAGAAACCACGAGTGTTGTATTTTATTGTGCGAGTACGTAAGTTTCCAATGTAATGATTGTCGCAGGAAGGGGGTGCAATACCAAGATAATTTGTAGTGTTGATTTTACATTGGATGTTTCTTTTTTCTGTAGTTGTGCACACACTCCAGGATACTCTTACAATTGCATAGTCAAAGTGTCGTAATTCTCAAGGAATCTGTAGAGTCATAGAATGTAATAATACTGTATGTGTACGTGAGTCTAAGAGGATGGTTACATATCCTGTGCAACTTTTCCTATTATGGTATAGATTTAAGGTATTTGTATAATATATATATTATACTATACGCGATATGAGCAGATAGGAGATTAATTCAAGTGAGCATCTTTCCTGGAATCTTCCAGCTAAAGCCAATCAGTTTCTCAGTGCAAATTTCTCAGCGGAAATTTAAGTAAACAGGATGTTAAATTTGTTTCTGAGGCTGAAGTGACCATTTAGTGGCTACGCGTGAACGGGTTTTGAAATAATTTTGAATGAAGTCGTTGTAAATAAATATCAGACCCAAAATGCTGATTGTTTTTAAGGTTTAACAAATAAAGTGCACGGGTCTTCTTCATCAAATTCGGTCCATATTTTGGACCAGGGAGTGTCAGATATATAGTATATTTTTTTATAATAGAAAAGTTATATGTATGTGCGTGATTATGGAATAAACGTATAACTGTTACCGAATTAATATCGGTTTTTACCTTTATTATGAGGAAACCAGCGGTTATGAAAATAATGATGTGGTCTTCGATATTTCAAATCTTGAAGACCTTAAGAACGTATTATCAGTATATTCCATATATTAATAGATATTATATAAAAATTTAGTTGCCTGGGTATATACGGATTAAAAAAGTAAGCGACATATAAAGACTCATCTTGTCCATCAATGTTTTAACACAAAAGGTTTACTCTAAAAAGTTTTCGGTTACTAAGTCTTCTGATAAAAAAAGCAGGACTTGTTATTTTTCGAGCCTTTGGCACAGTGCAATATATTGCATGATAAAAGTACTATTCGTTTTTCAGGAGAGTAATTGACCTCAATAACTCTCGAAAATGGGTTGTTATTGTGCTGTTGAAGGCATAATAAGTAACCTAGTTTATATATTGTTTATGATGTTTTTTGTTATTTTTCATCCACATTTATTTTGTAGATGCATCCTCATTTTAAAGATTATAATATTTTGAGTGAATGTGAATACGTCGTCACGCTTACCTACTTTTAGGAAAACTCTACTGCATGAGAAAATTTAAATTTGATTGAATAAAATTATACACCTAAATTTATTGATTTTTCATGCGTAGGGCATTTTCGAGCTTGTTGGCATGAAGAGTTTCAACGCTTTAAAAATCATTGAAAATTAAAATTAATAATTAAAGAAAAAAACGTACGGTAAAGCATTATATAAGAAATGAAAGGAATAGTTCAAGAGGCTTTTGCTTACTTAAGCACTGTTAAACACACTTACTTAAACACATGTTAAAAAACTCTCCTTAATTTTCTGCAACAGATTTTCTTGTTTTCATCGTATTTAAGTTAATTTAATGATGACATTACACATCTAAAGTCTACTTGTTGCAACATGCCAGAGCCAGAAATGGTTGAACCCACTGGTGTGGACAGTAGACTGTGAAAGAAGTTTGCCTTGAAAAGAAAAAAATGCCCCCCAGTAGCACAGCGGTATGTCTGCGGACTTACAACGCTAGAAACCGGGTTTCAATACCCGTGGTGGGCAGAGCACAGATAGCCCATTGTGTGGCTTTGTGCATAAATTCAAACAAACAAACAAATTTAAGTTAAAGTAATATTGTCTACATGTTGGCAGACACTACTGAAGTATGAATTTGTTTGTTTTTTTATCTCAGAAGAGCTATCTGCTCATAGCCGTTACTAATTTTGAATTGATAGACTAGAGAGAAGGCAACTAGTCAATAGTATCCTCCGCCAATTCTTGGGTTACTCGTGTCTAACCGAACAATGGGATTTGACCATCACTTTTTAGCGCACCCTTGGCCACATATTCGTGGAGTACATTTTTTGCGGCAAATGTACATGAACTAAGAACCCTGAGAGTCACACTATTGATACCTTATTTCAGCCGCTTAGATCTCATAAGTCATGTGTCCCCAGTCATTTGCTCTTTATTTCTAAGTCTCTCTAAACTGAGTAAAATATAATAAACACATTTGCGCATGTTTTATACGTATTATCATAAGATCACTCAAATGAATAAACACAAAAGTACAAATCAACAGTACTTCAAAAATTGCAGCTTAATAGTTCAATATCATTTTATTATTCTGAATTAATGTTGTTTTAATTCATTGCAGATGCAATCATTACAACTACGTCAACCTACATCAGTAATGAAACATTTTTGGCCTATTTAAATTACTTGTTATATTTTGTAAAGTGTTGCCCCTGTCCTGGACCATTTCTCAACAATGTGACATTAATCTGTAGAAGTTTAGTTATTATTATAGTTAGATTATTACTGATAAGGTCTGTTTTCTTATACTCTTTCCGAGCGCTTTATTTTTTAATAAATTTCTCCCAGTTTGTCGGTCATGGGATGTTACATTAACTAAAGTTGCCTCGTTTAGGATCCTAGTTATATGTTATGACGTCTAGATTCTAGGTCTTCTATATCATTATCATCAGACTTTAATAACAGATTACATTTCCAATACTTATCGGACGGCATATTAACCTACACCAAAGACTTATTACTCTAAAATAAGAAACAGTTACTCATACTCATTATATATAAAAAACACACATAGTTTGCAAAACTTATTATTTCTGCCAAAAGAAGCGCTAAGTGTCAGGTTTTTGTGTATGAGCCGGATTCTTTACAGTAGGTGGCTGTGACTTGTTGCCGATAAATTTCAACAATAAACAAACAGCACACATTTCACATGCTTTAAAATAAAATATTAAAACAAGTCAAACGTACATACAAATGTTCGTTACATTGTTGGTTATTAGTTATATCCAGAGCTTTAAATAATTGTCTCTTTTTCGTCAAAGTCCACACAGTCTGGTTCAGTTACTTTATATCATAATTTGACAAGATGGATTATTTTTCGTGTTCTGTTATTACAATACAATCTATGATACTTTCACTTTAGAAATCGCCACTATACGCTCTTTATGGCTAAACTCACAATCACGCAGTCTAGCTCTAGCTATCTATCTAACTATGTCTATGTATATAACTTTGTTTAATTAACTACATATATATAACTAACTCGAACTACATTTTGCATGTGTATTTATAAACTGATAGAGGCTTAGAACTACGAGGTACTATGATAAAATAATACTAAATCAAAACAACGAGAAAAACTTAGAAGGTTCTATTAACATGACGCAATAATACAACAAGCGCCAATTCACAACAATTGAACTACACAATGTATGATTGGTACACAGTAACTAAACAAACTTGCGATAAACTATCGCTTCTAAAAATAACTACAATTAACATTTGTGCAAAACTTAAACCATCTAAATAATAACACTCACATTAAACTTAAAGTCGTGTATATCTAACATAAAGATTTACTTAAACTAATTTTATCACACTATAACACATTTTTGATTAACAATATGATCGGTCAACAGATTCGAATCGCCAACAGCAAAAATGTTAATCAGTTTTATTTTATTATTTTTTTTGGTAAGAGGACGGACTTTCAATTGCAAGAAACGACAAACACAAAGAACTAAAACCTAATTTTACTAAAGAGAGTTAACCCAATTAATGAATTTAAGTGGACTAAAGCACTCTGAGAAACTTCTAATATCACTGGCGAAAAGTAGGACGTGTAACTGGCCAATGAAGTAAAAAGAAAATATGTCAAGGTATTCGTTTGACAGCATAAGATATCTCGAGTAGGAACTGTAGCGTCTTTTTTGACAGCTAAGCAAGATGTAACTATATCACCAAGTATTCTTGTAACATATCTGCAATGTTTGTTTAATGATTTTCATTATCTTCTTCAGTGTTTCTTTTTGCCGTATATATATTTTTTCCATAATTTCTTCTTAATCTTCAAACTGGGTAAAGTTTATTCACAATTTCGTAAAGGGATTGTGGTATAATAAATAATGTTAATGAGTTTATTTCTTTATGATAATGAGAGATGCAGGTCTTAAACATAAGACTATTTCTTTTTTTTTTTCAAATAGATTTAATAGGAAGTTTTTATCGACTATATGTATTTGACGAATTCTGAAAATCAAAAGGAGAAGTATTTGCTGACAAATGGATAAACGGACAGTGTGACAGTTTAATTTCACTCATTCCCCAAAACAATTTCTCTGTGTAAACATTTCAAATGAAGAAAATCGTACTATTTTATATTCGTTTATACAACAGAAAACCTTAGAAAAGTAAAATTATATCTTTTTTAAATGTGAGAAGAAATTCACCTTTAAATTATCGAATGTTCGTAGAATTTGTTCGAAGTTGTCTATAAAAATTATTTTTCATTTCAGTGCTGTGGTCATTCTATGTGGTAGTTTGTTTCGGTTTAAGCTAGTTTCAAACTCATTTATAGGCACACATACAAGGATTAAAAACAAACAAAATACAAAGAAAAAATGTGTAACAGAGAACGATACTACAATGGTGTTCTCTTCACGAGGTTTAGAACTGCCTTGCGATCAGCAACTTTTAAATAATTAAGGAAGTTTACATACAGATGCATATCATAAGTAAGAAAGCATGCCGATACTACAAACTTACGTCAAAGTAACTAACCTGTCAAAGCACCACCCTCAGTTTTCTACGAAATGACTAAGATTTTCTCGTCCCCCAGTGGCACAGCGGTATGTCTGCGGATTTACAATGCTAGAAACCGGGTTTCGATACCCGTGGTGGACAGAGCACAGATAGCCCATTGTGCAGCTTTGTGCTTAACTTCAAACAAACAAGATTTTCTCGAAAGACTCAGAATTACAACACTATAGCGTCGGATTGAATCGAAGCTAAGTCCGCACTCCCCCCCCCCCTTTTTGCGTGTACCTTCTGCTCTTTCTTGAGCTATAACTTTCATTAATGCGCTCATCATTAGTAATCTCGCTTATTAATTAAGTAGAGTTCAAATGGTTAAGTAGTATAACCTATATTATATGTGTTTGTTACACGGTTAACGATAAGCTTTGGGGGGGGGGCAATTATCATGGCTTCACAATTATTGCATACTAGCGTATAGTCCGTGAAGAATGATGAGACAAGTACTACAACCCCCACCCCATAGTATATCATAACCTCACATTTCATAGCTAACTGAAATAAATAAATTTTGCGAAATCAAGCACAACCAACAAAGAGGCATAAAAGTGCATGTCGAAACAGCCAAACGTACCGTGAGCCAATCAAATTTAAGATCATTCATGAAATGAATTCGTGGTGTATTCATAGAATAATTATTGTTAAAAATCAGTTAGATTAACAACTTCTAATATATAGAAAAGCCAGTGTGTTTTGATAACACAAAGTTCCAACAATGGCTATTATGTCATGTTGCTTAGCAACAAAAGTATAACCTAATATTGTTATTAGTCCATGTACTGAACGTATAAAATGAAATATATATAGACAACTAAACTGGAAAAATATTTGTTGATTTCTTAATTTAGAGTCTCCATTGATTAAAGAGGTGTGTGTTTTTTTTTAAACGTTGGTGATATAACAGAAAATAGCTTAATTCAGAAACGATTTAAGTTTAAA
>NW_013665883.1:290575-291594 GCF_000517525.1 Limulus polyphemus
CGATATTTTTACTTTCATGATAAAGTTTATGCACTTGGCTCTAGGCGAAGTGATCCCACACAACGTCTTTACTTTAGGCTTATTATACCGACACTCACTACACTTATAAGGCATCTAACTCTCGCCCCTTTCACCCTCATCACAAAAATCGTAATGGGCAGACTGTAATCGAACTATACTATCTGGATAAATGCATTTTGGCTTTTATGGCTTCTTGTATTTAGAGAAATCACACGTGACGTGACACACATTAGCTTTTATATAGGTTAGATTTTTTATCATTGTAGTTGTTCTACATTAAACTAAAATTACAAAGTTATTAAACTTATTTAATTGTTACACTTTTTTATTTATGGTTTTTAAAAGTTTATACAAGTTTAATTAAAATATTCCATAAATATTCATGTATAGTGCGCAGTAAATGTTTGGGCTTCACATACTAAGAAAAATCAATATGCCCATATATAGTGTGCAGAACAATTCTAACAGCTGATTGGCCTTTGTGTAGTGAGTGGTGTATTGTTCTGTTGATTAGTAATTGTGCGTGCATGTGTTAGTGAATACCATTGACAACTACGTAACCGAAGTATTTAATGAACAAACAAAGGCTTGACTTATAATCACCTGTAATTTTTGTACACGTGTTTTTAAACAATGGTCTCTACATAAAGTATAGGTGAGTGACTACGATTGAATGTTATTGTGAATGTATTGTAGCATAGGATAGTAAAATCATCTTACGACCCAACGCAAAAAAAGCTCCAAAAGATCGAAAAGGTTTTGACTGGTCTTTATTAGGAACTACTATAAGCCGTACATTTATTATGGTTCACAAAATAAACCTGTTATACATGTATGACTTGAAGCCTAAAAGACAAATGTCAAGAGTTCAGACTTTTGTTTATTCCTCTTCGTTGTGGTTCTTTTTTACATATGGTGAGCCGACATTGACAAACGATGATTACATCGAAATATAAAATGTGTTGAGGTAATATTCAAACCTAAAACTTACTACCTAG
>NW_013665883.1:292201-301976 GCF_000517525.1 Limulus polyphemus
ACATGTATGACTTGAAGCCTAAAAGACAAATGTCAAGAGTTCAGACTTTTGTTTATTCCTCTTCGTTGTGGTTCTTTTTTACATATGGTGAGCCGACATTGACAAACGATGATTACATCGAAATATAAAATGTGTTGAGGTAATATTCAAACCTAAAATTTCACCTGAAAAAAATTGTTCCCTTGTATAGTGCGAACTTCATATTTGAGCCCCAAAATTTTGGAAAATAAGTGCGCACTGTACGTGGGTATTTACGGACTTGAGAAAAAATATAGAATTAAAACCCAATCCATTATTTTAGTACTTGTTTTATCTTGTAATTATTTTGATATAGGTAGAGCTTGAGCCACTAGTAAGCGTTCCGAACTATGGATCTGTGAATTCATTGTCTTGTTACAGCAAAAGAAAAAAGAAGCAATCCATTGTGTTCCGTACTTTGGATTCGTGGACGTATTATAAGGGTGACGGTCAACTGTGTTCCGTACTTTGGGTTCGTGGACGTATTATAAGGGTGACGGTCAACTGTGTTCCGTACTTTGGGTTCGTGGACGTATTATAAGGGTGACGGTCAACTGTGTTCCGTACTTTGGGTTCGTGGACGTATTATAAGGGTGACGGTCAACTGTGTTCCGTACTTTGGGTTCGTGGACGTATTATGACGGGTGGACGTATTATAAGGGTGACGATCAAACACACTTTGGGTTCGTGGACGTATTATAAGGGTGACGTCAGACAAGTAATCAAGAATTGAATAGCTACCGTCCCTTTAGGCTATTTGTTGAAATTTATGGACGGCTAGCACAGATAGCCCTTGAGTAACTTTTCGCGAAAAGCAAACAAATACATTTCGACACCTTTATAAAAAAAAATAAAAAAAAATACACAATTACGCAACTCAGAGATAATAAATATCCTCCGCTAAAATAACATTTATTTTAGTGATTTATTTTTCTCTTTTTCTCAAGCCCCCAGTGGCACAGCGGTATGTCTGCGGACTTACAACGCTAGAATCCGTGATTCGATACCCGTGGTGGGCAGAGCACAGATAGCCCATTGTGTAGCTTTGTGCTTAATTACAAAGAAACAAACAATATTTTTCTCATAATAGTTTTGTTAATATAATTATAGAAAACAAAAACGCACTGTCGGAACGAGATAGTTTAAAATTTTTTTTGTGTGTTTGTAGTTAAGCGCAAAGCTACCCCTCACGAGTATCTGAACCCGATTTTTAGCGTTATAACTCCATAGAAATACCACTGTGTGTGTGTGTGTGTTTTACTTTTCATTTTAATTCCAATATCATATTGAATTATTTTAAAACATTTAATATGTTTTGCTAAAGATTTAGTGAGTTTATATACTACACGTTTTCATGGTTAGTACATCTGACAATTTTTGTACATAATATTGTTATCAAATAATCTATGCTTGAAAGCTTAGTATACCGCAATTGTAATTTTTGGTTACTGTTACATATGTATAATATTATAATAAAAAGTGGACTGAAAACTATATATTAAAATAAATTTGTTGTCTAGTTTACCATTCCATATGAACTTATAAAGTATTTTGCATATAATGTATGGAAGAATTAGGAATAATGTACTTTATATTGTCGTTTGTACACAACTGTTGTAAGCCTAATACTCCTTTTATAAATCGACTTGTAATCTATGATTTCTTTTGTTATCTCAGTTGCCCTTATTTTTATGTTTATTTTGCTGTTTACCACTGGTTGCTCAGCGATAAGCTTGAGATAACTATGCAACATTTCGCTTCAAACAAATATTTGCTGTTTGCTAATATAAGGGACTGAAAAAATTAAATAACTTATTTTCTCAAATCCTATAAATAACAATGCTTTTCTTCATCAAAATATAAAGCTTGGGGACTCACAACATTAATAAAAAATCAAACATACAAAGACCAAACTACATCACACACACACAGACTTTCGAAACGTCGTCCTCTACATTTGTAGGTTTCTACAACAGGCAGTTGCTGTCCATTTGAAACTTAGATTCATTCATAACTAATCGAATTGTCAGGTTTATGGCTTCAATTCATTTATGGTTACGTGTTACTGGTATCTTCTTGTAGTTTATTAGGATGTTATAAATTATGTAATAACACTTTATGCGAAACATTTTTTAAACAAAAAAATTCAAATCTGAATAACGGAAATGTGTTATAATTTATTTTATGCTTTGTTCATTGCGCTACATAAGTAAAATATGGTAGGTTGAATATCAAAACTAGTGTAGATATTATATTATTTTATTGAGATTTAATTGCTTATAAAATTCAAAACTTTCACCATACTACTTAAGTTACTGTAAACAGTAAATGATTGAGAAGAAAGATTATTGCCTTCATTTCACATGGTTATCATTCAAGTATTTGAGAAATAGAAATGTTTATTGTTGTTACGTCTCTGGTCGTTAGTTAACTTCCCGTATAATTTCTTTTCGATGAAACTTTAGCGACACAAGTCCTTTCTTAAATAAAACTGGTTTATTCTTTCTGAATACAACTTTGCAATACACTTAATTTCCACAATCGCGCTATAACAAACGCTATAATTCACAACGAACGTCTCACGTTCTCGCTCAACAATACGTCTCTCTCTCTCTGTCTGCAGTTCAATTACAATGTTGCCGTCACTTTTTGGCGGCTTATATATACAAGACTACTGCATATCTAGTAACCTCTCGAGACTTCATGAACCTTCGAGAATATGACGTGTTACTAGAGTCACGTGACCCCCGCTGTCGTAACATTATCTTATGAATAATCATTTGTTTGTTTGTTTGTTTTTAATTATGCACAAAGCTACACAAGGGCTATCTGTGCTCTGCCCACCACGGGTATCGAAACCTGGATTCTAGCGTTGTAAGTCCGCAGATATACCGATGTACCACTGGGGGGCATGAATAATCATGTGGCTGCAATTTCTTCCGTATTTAATAGGGAATGTTCCACCAGTTATCAAATATTAGTTAAAAACTGAATGACCAGGTGAATAATAGCGAGAGAGTTTGATTGTTTTGTTGTTAAGCACAAAGCTACACAATGGGCTATCTGTACTCTGCTAACTACGGGTATCGAAACCCGGTTTCTAGCGGTATTAGTCCGCAGACATACCGCTGTGCCACGGGGGGCAAGCAAAAGAGAAAACAAACACAATTAAAAAATAAAATTATATTTTTAAAATAGTTGCACAATTATGCATTATGAAATTGACATTTACTATATTAGCCATATTTAAAAACAGATCAGTATCCGTACTTCAACTTTAAAAAATTATATAAAAAAACCTCTCATTAGACCTACAGATTTTTGTCAGTATGATAAATATATTTTGGTTGAAACGGAATATAATCAAAGATATGATAAAAGTAGTTTTTTTCTCTAAACCAGTTTTGTTTAAATATTATTTTTTAACCTTTATTGGTCCATTAATGTTTTAATTGTAACATCATAGTTGAATTATAAAAGTAAATAATGTATAATAATAATAATTAATTGCTTTCTACATCATTTCTCACCTTAGGATTTTATGGAATTTGATAGACAGAAATTGAGACTAGTTTCAGTGGCAATGTTAGAAAACATTTTTTTTTGTAAATAGAACTTAATGAACACATGTATTTTTGTTTTGTTTACATTTTTTTTTTCATTGATGATTAATAATTATTATCATTTTCACAGTGTTATAAGCTATATTTCTAATATTGTAATTTGTTTAATTTGATATTAGCTAGATGGTGCATGGCATTATGATCAAGAAAGCCCTGAAATATCTGGATCAAGTATACATTATAAATACGATGTTCCTTGAAGGGTCTTTAGGTTAGTTAGGTTGTGAGGTGAAACAATGTCAAGAAGAGAGTTGTAGTTTGTTTTCAATTAAGGTAGAGAGTTGAATCAATCAGAGTGTTTTCGTGAAACATTTGGGTTTGGTTAGATAACGCGCATATTGAGCTTTGTACAAGTAAGCTGATTTTGTTTACGTAAATGTAGTAAAGTTTCACGTAGTTTGTAACGTAGACCTACAACAATTTACGACAGTTTACAAGCGTTCAAGCTAAAAGCAACGTTAAAGTAGCAACTAAACTAATCCAGTTATGATTGCTACTTGAATTGGACGTTGAATAATGTTTACCAGATAATTTAGAAGAACTCTGCAACGAAAGAACGACGTTTTAACAATAGTTTTTGTAATATTTTTCTATTTTAGCTTTCCCTAATAGTAATAATGTGCTCTAAGAAGTAACTGATTTGTTCTTTTTGCATAGAATGACCAGATTTCCAAACTGAAAAACCCAGACAGTCCAGCTCTTGCCCTTAATTTCAAAATGGTTATTACAAATTGAATTACAATCTTTTCAGGTATATTATCATTGGCATTGTTTTTAAAATCAATTTCAACTAATTTTTTTGGCGATAGACACAAAACAAATGAGCAAAATAGTCAAACTACACATCCAAGAAATATTTAATTATTCATTTTATCCAATTCATCTTAAAATAAGCTAAGAATCCATAACATTTTCAAATATATTACTTTTAGGTTTTAGCACTACTTTGAAACTTTTTTAGATATTTATGTAAAGAATGAATCGAGGTTAAAAGTTTTAGTTTTTTCATTAAATAGTCATAAAATTTAGTACATGGAGGTGTAAAATGTATTTTGAGGATAAGATCTGTACAGAAGTGGATTTCTCATAACTTTCGAGATAGTTTGGCGGCAGGAGAGTACGTGTTATAATAATGTGCAAGTCAAGTGGACAGACATATTACATTTTTGATTCGAGGTGACTGACAGTTTGAAGTATTTATCATAACACCAGGATATTTTGTGCGTTCCGAGAATTTTTATGGAGACACTTAAACAAACTGCCAAAAAACTAGACTGTCTCGGCAAAACTGGGATGTGTAGTCACTCTTTTTTTTTGCAAAACCAAAGTCCGTCAGTAAAACAATAAATTATTTTGGAAGTTTTGATGTAAAGTTCTTTGCTCACTCTTGATAACCTTAATACTATATTATGTATTTAAATGGTATGTGATTATACACTTTTTCCCTTATATGATGTGTCAAGGTCGTCGCGAGAACGAGGCTGAGCATTTTTTGACGAGTAAACAAAGCAGATTATCTCCAGATTTTTACTTCTAACTACAGCCAATACATAAGTCATCAGACGGTTAAATATAAAGATCCAGACACAAATATAACTTATCAAACCTCACACCTTTCAAAGGTAAGGTTTAGTAATGCATTTGTGTCTTTTAAGAGGAAAATAAATGGGATAACTACAGTCCTATTGGCGATAATAGAAGCTTTTTAAGCCTATATTAGAGTTAACAACCAACTTTATACTTTACATCTGGCTGTATATGAACAAACCATATAACTTCGACCTGCCCCTTCTTATTATATTCTGATGTTTATGTTTCAGAATATATTTATAATACCTAGGACTTAAAAGAAGATAAAATACAAACATAGAAAAGGTTACTGCTTGTGTAGATAAGGGTAAGGCCATAATGGTGTAGATTTGGTGCATCTGGATTTTCAGAAAGCATTTAACAAGGTGGCACATAAAAGACTTGTAACAATATCTATAGGTGTGGGAGATAAGTAAGTTAATTGGATAGAAGAGTAGCTGGATGGAAGAAGGCAGAGGTTCTTATAAATAGAGTTCAGTCATACTGAATTAATGTCACAAGTGAGGTACCTCAGGGCTCAGTCTTAGGACCTTTGCTCTTTTTGATTTACATCAATGATCTGGATGAAGGAAGGGTCAATAAACTACTTCAATTTGCTGATGATAATAAGGTATTTGGTGTTGCTAGCTGTGAAGAAGATGCTGTTACTTTACAAAATGATTTACATCATTTAGTGAGTTGGATGAATAAATGGCATAAATGCAAGACAATGCATGTGGGTTATCATAATTTGAATTATAAGTATAATTTAGGTGGAAATAATCTTAACAGTGTCATGAAAGATAGGGATCTTGGGGTAATGGTTGGTCAGTTTAGTGGTATGGCAAATAGGATTTTATGTTGTACTTACAGTAAGGTAAGGTAAATGGCCCAAAACTGAACGTAATACTCCAAATGTGGCCTAACTAGTGACCTATACAATGAAATTATAATATCTTCAGACTTGTATTCAAAATTACTGTAAATACAACATAAAATCCTATTTGCTCTACCACTAGCAACAGCACACTCTTTGGATGGCGTAAGAAACTGATCAACCACCAAGATCCTTTTCTTTCATGACACTGTTAAGGTTATTCCCATCCAAATTATACTTAATAGTGTCAAGTGTTTTCTGAAAATCCAGATACACCAAATATATACCCTTACCCTCATCTACATAAGCAGTAACCTTTTCAAACCATGTCAAAAGATTTGTAAGGAAAGCTTTTCCCTAAGTGAAACTATGTTGACTATCCAATAAAATTCTAAAATTTGTTAAATGACTTTGCAAAGCATCTTTTATCACACTTTCCAAAACTTTCCCACAACTGGTGTAAGGCTAATAGGCCTATAATTACTGGGTGATAATATACTGTAACTGGTAATTATTAGCTTCAATGCTCTGTTATCATAATGGTTCCATAATTTTATCTTAAAGTTACAAAACATTTTGAATAATTTAACGTAAAAAAGTGATTTGAAGGCATATAGATGAGTATTTAAGCACCTTCACCACACTTTGTCAATGGTCACGTGTTAGTTGTCCACTCGTCAAAATAAACTAGATCAATATAGCCGCCGAACCGTTTCTCTGTGTGTACTGAGGAGCTGTGATTAGGGCGAAACTACAGTCAACAGTAGAGGAAGTATGGAATAAAAAATAGGTTAGGCTTCTACATCATCCATGCATTCTCATTTTCATTGAAATAATGCGTTTTTGTGAGGAAAAGAAAAATTCACAGTTAAAAACAAATTAACCCTTACTTTTGTATGTCGCTGCTACACATCCTGGATGGAGCAGTATCATTTCTTCTTATAACACTTAACTTTATCTCTTTTGATCTTGATTTAACAACATCTAGTGTTTCATGCAATTTTGCTACATTAATTTTTTCTTACTCCATCTAATACTGCCTAATCGTACATTGACTCTTCTCCTCCAGTAGGCTCTTAGATTTTGTTAAAGCTCATAGTTATGTCTTTGGTTATTATATATATATCTGGGAATGAAGAGGCAGTGACATTTCTTCCAGTACATTTATTCCGGGCATCCCAAATTACTACCAAGTTTAAATAACAATAAGTATTCGCGCTTTCTATGTCTGAAGAGCCTTTATTGACAAAGTAATTACGAAGGAGAGAGATTAAGATAAAAATTGTTTCAGTATAAATTTTGCATATTTTCTAAGCGTGTGTGTGTGTGTGTTACAACCACATCGGTCTATCTGCTGTGCCCACTGAGGGGAATCGAATCCCCTGAGTCTAACATTGCAAATCAGAAGACTTACCGCTGTCCTACCGTGAGACATTTTCTAACTCGTATTTTATATTAAATGTGCAAAATAGTTCCGCTGAATAGCATATTACAATTCACCTGCCTCTAAATTTGGCAAAGAATAACACTGTACTACTGTGTTTTACAAAATCAACGCATTTTATTATTAAGCAAAAGATCAAGAAAATCGACAATATATTCTTTACGTCAGTTCAGATACTAAACATTACTATCAATAAAAATATAAAACATAAAAAAAACAATACGACGTTAGTTAGATATACATAATTGATGTGCTTATTTCACGAATGAAGTTTCGTAATGTCGATTAATTCGAAAAACAGTAGAAAACAAAACAAAAACGGAGGTTAGCCGTTGTAAAAATAAAACAAAAATAAAGGGAAGTTCATACTCGTTTTCGGTGGAGAGTTGAAAAGCAAAAATGCTAAAGAAAGAACTATTATTGATAAATCGCTATTTCAGTTTAAACTTTGCGTAAATAAAATAAAATAATACATGTTTGTGCACAGTGTATATTGATAACTTTGAAACATTAAATAAGTAAGATTCCGCTTAACAGATGTAGTACTAGTAGTACGAACTGTACCAAGGCCGAGATTTTGATCAAAGTAATTTCGGCCTTGAACAAGTTGAGGTAAAACTAAAATACTGCGGTTGGACTTAGAGAGCTTACGGCAGTGGGTATTACAAGTTACAATGTATGTGGATTGAAAAGTAAGAGGTCTACTGTATGAATCTTTAAGAGTTTATTTATTATTATTCTTTTTTGTTATTGTTACTGGATATATATTTATAATAATTTGATTAAGAACACTGTAATACATTTGTAAGAGGTATGACCTATTACTCAGTGTCAGTTGTGCATTTAGTTGAATTATAAAAGGTGAGTGGACATTGGGCGACAGGTAACTGACAGATAAGTTCAGAATCAAAAGTATCCACAAAATACAGTTTTACGAAGTGTACCACAGACTAGTAAAGTACAGAGAATAATTTCGGTTTTGAACAGTACTTGAAGTTGAAATAACAAATAATCAAAATTTTTATTCACAATGATTAATGATTTATACATATCTTCACAGTATAAAGACAAATGTAAGAGGAGAAATAAAAAATAATTGATGCTGATAATTTCGTAATTTTTGAGCCTCGACAAGATTATTTGGTATAGCACATAGAACATCATTACAGTTGAATTATTTCTTGTTGCATATGTATGATAAGGTGGATCACTACAAATATTTCTATGACTACAGAGAAAAATATCAAATTATCTGACTTTAGCAATAACATTAAGAGTAGTTATCACAGCGCTTTATATACATGTATATTGAATGTTGCTGTTAACATTATGTCCGAGACTTTTAACATTTTCTACTTTGAAAATAATAAAGTAAAACAATTAAACTTGGGACATTTAATGATAAGATCTAAATATGTTTAGGTTTCAGTCAATTTTAAACTTTAGTCAAACAATTATACCCCAGAACAACCTCCTGTATCATTTTTACAGTAGATATAGGTCATGAAATATTGTAAAGTGTTGATATAATAACACTAGAAATGCTAAGTCTAATTGTTAACTGTTGTTAAAACAATGAGAATAGAAAATATAATGTTTTACCTGATGCTGTACTTTTATATATGTGTACAAGGATTTACTTAATGGAATTAGAAATTTTATGAATATGATATGAATGATGATGTGTATTTTTTGTTTTTTTCTTTTCAAGGTAATCAAATGATTGTAAAGATTCTTAAATAAACCTCGGTGGTTTTAACCATGTTTGCTATTTGTTGTTGGAAGGAGCATCTGTACCATCCTATTAAAAAAGAGCTATGTCCTTTATGTTGAAAAAGAAGAAATACAAATTTCAAGTGAACTTTCTTCTTGAAGATCTTACAGCAGTTCCTTTTGTGAATGGAATGCTGTTTGCAAAAGTACGCCTTTTGGATGGAGGAAGTTTTTCTGAAATGTCTTCCAGGTAAGTTAAAGTAGCAACACAAATATTCTTGTAACCTATCTATTCTTGCAAGCAAAAACACTTTACATATCATATGGCATATGCTACTCATCTGCCAGTTCTGTAGTTGTGTTTTATGAATTATTTACAATAAAATGATTGGTACACTTGTGTTAATTTCTTTTTTTTCCCCCTCATATCAAAGCCAAAACCAAAACTACTCAGATGAAGAAAAGTCCACTTTCTGAAAGCACTCGGGTTATTGGATTTCGTTTTTTATGACACACATTTTGTTGTAATGG
>NW_013665883.1:302586-310633 GCF_000517525.1 Limulus polyphemus
AGCTCCCTGTTATTACTTCCTGTTCACTTTTTCTTGATGGTAGACCATTATGACGATGGTTTTACGTGCTTGCTGCAAGTTGCTCTTTAGTATTCCATAGCTTTTATTATACCTACACTTTGACAATTTTTTTTTGTTCAGATCTCTTGAGTTTGTTTTATATTTTTTTTAAAAGTATTTCTGAGACATTTTCGGATATGAATTCCATAGTGACTTCATTTCTTTTGTGATTTTTTTCTATTCTTTTTCAAGGACCCTCTCGTCATTTTTATTTGTATCCCACTCTCTGGCAGGTGTTGCCTGGTCAGGTATGCTTCTTTACAAATCTGCACTAGGTACTAGTCGATCAGTAAAAACTTTCCTGGTAGCAACAAGCTCTGTTGAAATAGGGTGTTCCATAAGACCACCTTGTGGCTTTTTTGGGTGGTAAACAATTATAACACAAAGACAAATATACTACTGAACCACCCCTCATGGACTATCATGAGTAAAACTTAAGGGGATTTTGGCCGTCCCTGCTGATCATTGGATTGAATAAATTGGGGATCGGTTTGCTCTTTAAAATAAGGAACTTGGTTCATCTACTGCACTGTCTCTGGAGCACTGTTCCTCATTACTCCCTAATGGAAATTATCCTCCCATTTCTCCTAGTGGAGCATGGGAGTCTTTACCACTCCCAGTTTCCAGTTGCTGATGTGGTGAACAAAGATCTATTCCTCATGAGTGATGCTTGAACTCATTATTCCACTCAAGGAGAAGAGGGGGAAGCTGGGTGCCCTCCTATAAATAACCCTGAATGGTTTCCCAGATGTATGGTGGGAGCAGAACCAGCCTATGCAGGAGCCTCCTCATAGTTTCAGTTCAGAGGTGACACTTAACTATCAAGTTGAGCTGAATATGGCACCTCTTTGTGGTCATTATCTTCATTTTGATAACCATGGGAGAGGGTCCTTGACTCCTCATAATTATGCATGTAGAGCATCAATTCCTGTGCTATTGGTTGAACTTAGTTTGTTCCACATCCTCCTCATAATTCAGGGAGGTAGGAGATGTTGCCTTGCCTCTCAGGCTGGGTATCTCAGTTTCTTCAGGTTGAGTGAGACAAGAAATGTACCATAATTCCGAGTTCAGTTTGTTGCATTTTGCACTTCTTCAAGTTGGGGCGAGAGTTTGTCCACTTTTGTGTTGCTTGCTTTCTCTTTGTAATTCCTATAGCTCGATATGTAACATTCTGTAACTTTCTTGTTGGGTTCAAATAATAAATAAGTAATAAACCACATTGCAGTCCTCCTGCCCTAGCCACTACACATTGCATCCAGATTTGGGTCCACAGCCCTACAATTCCAATGGATGAGAAGTGAGACCTTGTCTGCCTGGTTGGAGCCTGGACAAATCCTGCGTGTTAGGTACTATATTTCATCAAGTGTGGGGGATCTGTACATCGGCTAGATAACTGACTGTGACCAGATGCATTTGGTATTGCAGTATCAGGCCAGTTCTGGTATAATTGTCCGTATATTCATGTGTTCTTCTCAAGATGTTAGGGTTTTGCCTCTGTGGCTAGTCGCCCTTTACCACCAAGGAATTAGATTTCACGTTGTTTGAGTGAAGAGCATACCTACAGACCCCACTAGTGTGCTATTACTGTATCTCATTTTTGCACACCTCTTTTTCTTTGCAGATGTTTTCTGTATGGATCTTGCCCTCACCAGCCCCTGTATCTTGTCAATGTGGGATTCTAGCTATTGTGTGAGCGGAGGTACGTGTTTTTTGGAAGTTAACATTTTCCTATATCAAAAATGTATTTCCGATAATACTTACCTCCCCACAATGGTTAGTGTTTGAGTCTGCAAATTGGGGCAGTCTCAAAAAGTGAATAGGAAATAATAATGGGGGAACTTATATATATATCTGGGATAGGGGGTGCATTGACATTGGTGGAGAGAATCACAAGATATAACTTGCTATGGGCAGTTTAGTGGAATATAAAGGCTGGAGCAAGTGAGGTAAGATTCATACCAATGCTTAGATGGACAGAGAAGAGTAATTTTAGTCAGGATAAAGCTATAGTGTGAGTTGAAGTAAGTATTATCGGAAATACATTTTCGGTATAGGAAAATGTTAACTTTTAGGTTAAATTGGTTTCTAAAATTATCTGTGTTCATTTGAGGTCCTATTACAGGAAGGATTTCCATATGCTGGAAGGTGTGCACAGATGAATTGCTGAATTGGTAATTGAAAATATTTGAACAATGTAATGTGATGACTTGTGGGTTAACTGCTTTTCCATTATTTGTAAAGATAGGTATGATAGGATAAGGTTATTGTTGCTACATGACATTAACATAACCTACAGACAAGAAGGGACCATTTTGGTCATTCAGTGCTACCCTTGGAAACCCACCCTTGAGAAAAGTAAAAAATTTAAACCCACTCTTTATTTTTCAGGAAATCATCAATTGCCATCTTAAACTGTAAAGTTCTGGCCTACACTACTTCTGATAGCAACTCATCCCATAAGTCAGTCACCCTGTTAGAAAAATAAAGCTGTCTTAACTGGATCCTTGCCTGTCATTCTCCAAATCTGAAGCTTGTGTCCCATCATTCTATTATCTTCAGAGCATAACACAAATAAGGCAGTCATTTATCTAATTGATCCAGTGTATAATCTTGTAAACTTCAAAAAGATTACCTCTAACCCTTCTTTTCTCAATAGAAAATAAGTAAGAAAAAAACAACCTATCCCTGCAAGATAACCCTTCCCAGGGACGTATATCTCAAACAAATTATGTGTAAGTTCACTCCCAGGATGAATATGACCATAAGTTAATTAAGGTATATAAATATCTTTTAACTATTTTAGTTTATTTTATTTGTTTATTTTTTATTCAAAATTTTGTGTAGGAGCATGTCTTTTTGCCTTTGGTGAATATACGTCTCTGCTTCCATCTCTGGAATCATCCTAGTAAATCTCATCTGAATCTTGTTCAATAAGTCAGTATCCTTTTAGATAAGGAGATCAAAATTTTTTATTATTTTTACTACTAACAACAGAATACTGCTTCAATGGCATAAGTGACTTTACACCATTATGCTATGATCATTTTTTTCTGTAATGCTGTTGAGTGTGTTACCATCTATATTAAGTATGTGATCCAAATTATAACTTAAATGTATCACCTTGCACTTACAATAATTTAAGGTAATTTGCAAAATATTTGTCTAAATTACCAGTTTATCTAAGTCATCTCTAATACCCCAATATCTTCAATACAGTTATATATACCCAAGAGTTTAATCTCACTAGCAACTTTTACTAATGCTCCTATCAATATCATTGATATAAATAAGAAAAAGCAAAGGCCTAGCCTCTGACCCCTAATATACTCCACTAATAACAAAGGTCTGGTTTGACTGAACTCAACTAATAAAAATATTTTGCTTTCTCCCATCCAACCACCCTACAGTCCAACTAATTATTTCCCCAACACTAACTGTTGTGATTTTCTTAGGTAATGATTTTTGTGGCACTTTAGCAAGAGCTTTTTGAAAATCTAAGTACATTAAGTGTACATTTTTTCCTTTATCCAGAGAATAACATCCTCAGAGGAACTAGAATTCAGAAAATGGCATAATATTCGTAAGATTTCGATTAAGAAAGAACTTAAAATAGTGCCGTTAAGAGATAAATGTTTTAATGAATAATCTGTGGAAACTTGTTGCCAATATTTGCCCATGACTGACATGTTGAATTAGTAATATGTGTTTGGTGAGTTGGTAACAAGCAGGCGCCATAGGCATTAGGCTAATCGTGGTAACGTACTTTTGCTAGGGACTTTACAAAATATTCTAAACATTAACATTTTCTTATATTGAAAATATATTTCTGATAGGTACTTACCACCTGTCACCTCAAAGCAGTCTTGATCTTGATTTTCCCTCTAAGCATTGCTTAATATTTTTCCCCCTAGCACACCAGTCTTTTATACCCCATCAGTTTCGTGCCCTTTCAGAATGTGCTGATCATGTGACTATTTTCCACTAATCCTACTGCACCATCTATGGTAGCACAGCTAAATCCCTCTGCTATTCTAACACATTCCTCACTTTCAAGAATTGGTATGTACAAACCAGAAACACCAGCAAATCAGTGGGAAGGAAGGGTGGGAGGAGGTAAGTACTTATCGGAAATACATTTTCAGTATAAGAAAATGTTAACTTCTGAAACGGTCTTACCTCCTCTCACTCCACAGCTAGAATCCCACATTGCAAAAAGGTGGAGGGAGCCCAATGGAGGCACAACAAAAAATCAAGCAGAAAATGACTGCACTGAAAGAACAGGTGTGCAAGAGTATGAATAGAAGGCACTCCTGTGGGGTATAGCACTACTTCTGGAACAGGTATGCCTCATTGCCCAGTAAAGAACACAAATAGGGCAGAATGGAATAGGCTGGCACCTATTTGCATTCAGGAAGGAGATGTACAACACCAAATCAGTATAGAAGTGCTGGAGAACATGACCTAAAGCATCATTATGTATACAAACTTGAAAAATCTAGTGTGGAAGTGATATACAGTTTGTATAAGTAAGTGCCAAGGGCAGTCCTTGGGTTACATTGGAGTATGACATGTGCAGTCCATCCAGGCAAAACATCCATTGCAAATGCATTGTATAAGATATTGTGAGCAACAAGTGTAGTCCATCCAGGCAAAACATCCAGAGGAAATGCCTTGTATAAGATATTGTGATCAAGAAGTGCATGCGGTCCACCCAGGCATAAACATCCAGGGGAAGCACCTTGGATATATAGAAGTGTTATGGGGGGGATATAAGTGTGATCGGGAGGACTGTCATAACCAGTCCATTGTCAACTGACGTGTCATACTTATGCCACTTACGTAGCAAGCCGTAGTACCGAACATAGTGATATTAAAATATATGAAGGTGCCAGCATGGCTTGGGCTAAAGGACCATGAAGTGTATATGAATAGGCCAAGTGCAGCCAATCCGGGCAAAAACATTCAGTGGAAATACCTTGCATAAGTATGCGAGATCAACAAGTGTTGTCCACTCAGACAAAAACATCCAGGGAAAGCACCTTTGTATATTTCAGGTTATGCCAAGTGCAGTCCATCCAGGCAGAAAACATCCAGTGGAAGTGCCTTGCATAAGAATTATATAATCAACAACTGCAGTCAGCTCAGGCAAAAATATCTGGGGGGAAATGCCTTGGATCTTTATTATTATGTTATAGTATAATCATTGTTTGGTATCGTAATGATTATAAAGACGATAGCCCTCTTCTCATTGAATGTGTACATATGATATATAAATTTGATTCTTGTTTATTGTACAAAACCCACTCAAGAGGAAAACTCTTTGGTCCACCACTCCAGCAACTGGAAACCAGAAGTGGCAAGGACTACTGTGCTCCACTAGAAGAGAAGGAAGTGGGGAATACACGTTGGGGAACCTGGAGGAACAACACATTGGGTGTCTGTGATTCTCTAATATGAAAAGCAGAAAGACTCCAATTGTAGGAATCACTGGTCAATAGGGATGGGTAAAAATCCCTATCTTCTTTGCTCATGAAGTCCATAAGTGACGGTCATATGTATAAGAGACAGTAGGAAAATAAAAAATAAATATACCACTGGAAAAGTGTCCAGTGGTCTTACAGAAACATCCCATCTCAATGGTGGGCAGTAGAGTATGATACAGAGTTAGTGTACACAAAACAATAAGCATACCTGACAAGGCAACACTTGCCACTAGGTGGGATCCTGAAAGATGATGTACATCAACTAAAGAAACAGAAACATCCCATCTCAGTGGTGAGCATTAGAGAATGATACAGAGTTAGTGCACATAAAAAAATAAGCATACCTGACAAGGCAACACTTATCACTAGGTGGGATTCTGAAAGATAATGTACATCAACTAAAGAAAATAAGGAATAAAAAAAAATATGTCGACTTACCCCAGTCAAAGGTGAATAGATGTATGAAGAATCACCACAGGAGGAAACAATACCTAACCGAAGAAGACACAGCTAGGTTGTGCAGATAATGGGAAGTGAATGTATTGGGAGTTGTCCACATACCCACTTGAATGATCTCCTCCAAAGGTTTGCAGGTTTAAACAGCTAAAGACATCTGCATAAGCCAACCAAATGAGTTGATGAACCCACCTAGTGAGGGTAATGGAATACAGAATATGGGGAATAACAGTATTCCAGGGAACAAACAGACAGGAACAAGAACCATGAAAAGAGGCAGTACAAGCCACATAATATTGCAGGGAATGAACAGGACAAAGAAGATGATCAGGATCCAAACATTAGTATATAGAAAGGAAATAGAAGGTAAAGAAATCAGAGAAAAAGCTGAACAATCTTCCAAGGTGGCTGATGTTTTGGGAAGAAAGGCCCAATCTTGATAGAGGATAACGTAAGAGGAATAGTACAGGATGTGGGAAAAATTAATGGCATAAGTATCAGAATGATGATGACCGCAAGCCAGAAGAAGGATGAAATAAGTTGTAAGAGAAAGATGGTACAAGGAAAATGTCGCATTGGGTTCAAAAGGAGAACTGGATAGGGCATGAAGGACAATATTGAGATCCCAATCTGGTAGAACAAAATGACAAGGCAGGTGGATCAGATGAAAGGGATGGAAAAGTAGGGAAAGAATTGGGGAGGAAAAGGCTCTTCAGTAATGGAAGGTGTTCAGCAGGGCAGCCCTATAACTATCCACAGTTGATACGGACAAACCCTGATCAAACAACCAGGTGAAGAATTGGGATATGTGAGAAACAGAAGGACAGGAAGAGTGGAATCTACAGCGAATAGACCAAAACCTGAAGGTAGACTAATGTCTCTGGTACACAGACAAGTAGGAAGATTGAATGGTATGGGCAAGGAAAAAGGCTACACTAGGGGTGAGTCCCTAAGGTGAGACAAGGGACTGGACAAAAGCCATGCATGAAGATGGAGTCTGGTGATGTTGAGATGAACCACATCTGATTACGGTTGTCAGTGGAGCAACCAGTACAGAGGTAAGGGCAGGGGCTGTCGCTCCAGTAAGAGCCAGAGCAGAGGGAACCATGGCTGAGCTGGCCAGTACAGAGCAACTAGCAGAACCCGACAAGGAGAGGTCTGGATAATGGAAACAACCCAAGAAAGTATTCTGACTGGAGAGAAGGCAAAAAGGTGAAGACCTTTCCAATTTTGACTGAATGCATCCACCCCCAAAACCAAGGGGTGTGGAACTGGAAACCAAAAGGAAGGTAGTTTGGCATTCCAATATTGTGGCAAATGCATCAATATGTAGTGTTTCCAGCTGAGAACACACCCACTGACACACTTGAGTATGAAGGAACCACTCCATCAGGAGAACCTGGTGGGGTTGAGACAAACAATTGGCCACCAGATTCATAATTCCAGGAACCTGATGCACCAGGATCATCATGTTGTGGTAATGGGCCCAGTACAGGAGATCTAGAGTCCGAAGACCCAGCAAGTGAAGATGATGAGCAAAAGAGTGATCCACATGACAAAACACATATGGAGCTAAAGAAAGCTGAACAACAGTGGCCAAAACTGGAAGATAACCCTTGTGAATGAACCGAAGAAAACGATGTGACACAGGAGCAATTGGAACATGGAAATAGGCATCTGTCACATCAGACTTCTTCATCCAAAGTCCTAGGGAAAAAAAACCACTAAAGAGAAAGGTAGGACTCCATGGTGACTTGAGGTGTGTCCAGATAGGTATTCAGCTGGGACAGATCGATGGTGGGTCTCCAGTCTCCCACCTTCTTGGGGGGCAACAAAAAGACAGGAGTAAAATTTCAGCTGAGTGGGGACCACCCATTTGATAGCTCCTTTGTGTAGGTGTTCTAGGACAGACTCGACTAGATGACTGGATGAGGTACAACCCCGAAAAGGAGGGAAGGAGACTGTGGGAATATCATCATCATACTCAAATTAATTTTAAAAAGTAGAATTCAAGTAAAAAAACTGATGAAAATGAACTAAATTAAATT
>NW_013665883.1:311045-343436 GCF_000517525.1 Limulus polyphemus
ATGGAAAACAAACACTAAAGTTGAATTTTGAAATTTGAAAAATGATAATAAATTACAGAGTAAAAAACAGAGTATTTGATAATTTACAGTAGTCCTTTCCAAATTTGATCTTTTGTACCTTTTTTTTGTTGTTTTTGAGTAACAGAAATTGTATATTCCTGCTTTTCCTTGAGTGTGAAGCAAAGAAAATCTGTATTTATTAACAGATATTGGACTTTCTTGTTAACATCTGATCTCTTTCTTTTTTTTTCAGGGAACAGGTGAAAGATCACCATGTGAAATGGGGTACTCGATGTAGGTTCTGCTGTAAAATGAGTGCCAATGCTGTGACTGGCATATTAGACCCTTGTATGTGTAGAATATCGGTTAGAATGGTAATCTGCTTCTCTTTTTTTTATTTTTAAAGTGCTCATTTTCTTTATTTATATGCATTCATGTATTTTATTTTTCTTAATATTATTTTAAGATGTAGTTGTAGTCATGTTACAATTGTGGTATATCAGAACAACTTGTGTCCTGCCATTTATGTGATATATGTATGTGCTGTGTATACTTTGGTGCATATTGTAATATTATAAAAATAAATTATGTTAATGTTATTGTATGTTAAAAATGCAATTTGTGTAACTAATTGCAGAAGATTGGGTACCAACTTGTGGTACATGTTTAACACTGATACTGTAAAGCTTTTTATTAACCTTTTTATTTTTATGTTGAGGGAAAATTGAAAATAATTTTTTTGTTTGTTAAGCCTTTGCTGGGGTTGTGTTTCAGATTGTCAGTAAATTGCTTTGGGTTTGGTGTTATTTGATAGTTGTGCAAGTGCAGTTCATGTTATCAGGTTTCTTTATTTCTGTTTCTGAATCTCCCATACATTTTGATCTCTTTGTCTGGTATGGTTGCTAACCTCTTTGGTCAATAATATGTGTTTGGTTGTGATAAAATAAAATATATGCGTATTGGAGTTAAGTGTTGACATGCCATTTGTAACATATTTCCTTTCACTAACAATGTTTGTTGGAAACTTGGATGAAAGAGTATATTAGAAAGTTTTCTGAAAAGTAGCTACATGTATTCAAATGTATTTTAGAAAATAACTATATGTATCTAAAATGTATTCAAGAAAGTAACTACATGTACTGAAATGTATTCTAAAAAATAATTACATCTACTGAAATGTATTCTAGAAAGTAACTACATGTAGTGAAATGTATTCTAAAAAATAATTACATCTACTGAAATGTATTCTAGAAAAAACTACATGTACTGAAGTGTATTCTAGAATGTAACTACATCTACAGAAACATATTCTAGAAAGTAACTACAGGTACTGAAATGTATTCTAAAAAATAATTACATGTACTGAAATGTATTCTAGAAAAAACTACATGTACTGAAATGTATTCTAGAAAGTAACTACATCTACTGAAATGTATTCTAGAAAGTAACTACATCTACTGAAATGTTTTCTAGAAAGTAACTACAGGTACTGAAATTTTACAGAGCAAAATGTATCAGTATTTAAAATTGGTGGTTTCAACAAGATTTATTTTAAAACAAGTCATTAAGTAGTGAAGCTGAAGAGTTACATGTTCTACAATTGAATGTTGTTTAAGTAAAAAGAGTTGTCTGGCTGACTTATGGCATTTGTTACATGGGGGGTATGAAGTATCTTAATTTACATGTAATAGCTGTATAATAGTAAAGTAGGTTTTATTAAAATAGTTTCTTTTTGTTGTTATCTTTTATGTTGTAACTTTACACCAGCTTCCAAAAACAAGTGTCATTTATGAATGTGTTTGAAAATTCATGTCCTGTTCATAAACTTTTGATGTGATATATTTTCTTCCTGAATGTTTTTTGCATTTTAAACAGTTTGAAGATTGTGTTACTTGCTACTAGACTAAGAGAAATAAATATGTAAATAAATTATTTTATTCAGTTTCTTTTTTAAATATTTACATATAAATGTTGTATTAATTGCACTTTTATCATTTGAGTCATTTCTTTTGCTCTTCATCTTAATGTTAAATGTTAATAAGAAGAATTACTAATTTTTAACAAAATTTGCAGTGTTCAGTAATGTACTAGCTAAAATATAATGCATTTTTTCATTTAAATATTGGGAACATTTTGTCAGGTGATTTCTTGGAGATCAATGCCAGTTTTAGTTAATTAGTCAATTTAACCCTTTTTGTTTACAAGGAGGTAAAGGGAGGCAGGTCCTTCCTAAAATTGGGCTTTGTTGACCTCAACTTGGCTGAATCTGCTGGAGCTGGTGTGCACATTCGGAGGTGTCTGCTTGAAGGTTATGGTGCAAAGCATCGTCAAGACAATTCTATATTGCAGGTGACCCTACAGATGACCTTACTTTCAGGAGATCCTTGCTTTAAAGCGTAAGTTATGGCAAAAATTTAGTGTAATTTTTCTTTGTAATTTTTGTTGTTAAAAGATCTCAGCTATAAAAAAAATCAGGTTTCTGATGTTAACGTACATTTATTAGTGTAGATTGTAAGTTCTGTTTCCATGAGAACCATGCCTTAATATTTAAACATATTCATTTTAAGTGCTCTTCATAAGTTCTGCACTCAGGAAATCCATGTCTTTGTGTCTAAAACTTGCAAAGTTAATATTTTCATAAACCTCAGCTGCATAAGTATAAATGTGAAATTAGGAGTTTAAGTATCAAGTTCCCACACTTACTTGAAAATGTTGAAAATGCTTGAATTTCAAGATGTTACTTCAAATGCTGAAAAATAACTACATTTTGGGAAAATTTTGTATTCTGGATGAAAAGGCTGGATTTGGCTCATGAAATGGTGAGAATTATGCTATCATCATTTGCTGTGTCTCAGTTTACTGACACCAAGAGTTTAATCCCATGTGAATATTAATAATATATTTTGGGGGGATCTGTGCAAATGTATTTTCTAATAATTGACACTGAATAATGTAAAGCTAGCAGTAAATTATGTTTTCCCTTCCCTTTTAATTTCAGCATTGGTCATTATTATTTTAAATTTGTATTTATATCCCAATAACTGACACTTAATAACTACCAGTAAACTTGTGTAGGTGGTCTGTGGGCCAAAGAAAAAAATATAAATAATAAGAATCAGTAATGCTTGAATTATTTATCCAAAAGTCTGTGGAAAGTTACAAGTTCAAAACTTGAACGTAAGAAAAGAAATTCAATTATAAAAATCAGTGTTTAATTCTTAAAATAGAAGGTTAGAATATAAAAGTTAATATACATGGTTTTTTAGTCAGGAACTCATTAATGTTTATATTTAAAAGTGTTTAAATTTTTTTATATAATGTCAGTTTTTATTTCTTTAGTAACTACTTTAGCCTCTTTCGTGTCTTTGTCCATGTACTGAAGATGAGAGAAAGAGTGTAAAGCCAAAAAACATGTGACTGTTTCAATTGTAGAATATGAAATAATTCTTTAAAAAATATTAATTTTTTATTATCGTCTCAGTGTGAAACTTGTGAGAAGTTTAATGTTGATAAACATTGAAACTATTATTTCACAATAACAGGTGCTACATGTTAAGGAATTTTAAATCTTTCACTCCAATGTTTATAGATAAACAACTCTCTAAGTTCCAAGTTTATTTTTTAGATACATATATAAATATGTATGGTGTTGTATAATTACTAGTATCTTGCTTACATGATGTTAGAAAAACACGTATGTTCAAAAAGTCCTGATAGAAATGAATAAAAACTCTATAACCCGAGCGCTTACGAAAGGTCCACCTTACAAAGGTGATCGGGTTATAGGGTTTTTATTCATTTGTATCTTGCTTATTACTTGTTATGTCATCATAATTTGTTTTAGAGATAATTACCTAATATGTTTCACAGATGATTATGATCTCAGTTTGTAACAAGTAGTAAGTAAAGTAATTACTTCTCTTTCTCCCAAAATCTGCACTGAGTAAGGGGTAAAAGACAGTGTTAAGCCCATCTACCTCTTCTCAGTTCCAACTTTTTAAAAGACTGCTTTGACAGGGCACATATTTTACCTTCCAGGCTGTACTTTAGGAACACACACATACACACAAAAAAACTTTTACAACACAAGGTGTTATCCTGCACCCACATCTGTCTAGCACCTGCTCTCTTTATTCACTGTAACTCATTGCATAGTTTATCAGTGTGGGACTTTAATCAGATGTGATAATTTCTGTTTGGTTCAAGCACCTCTCTGGCATTCTCCCATTATTTTCTAGTAGAGTAAAGGGAGAATCCTTGCTTCCCCAGTCCCAAACCACTGGATAGGTTGATATGGAGAGTTACACTTTGGATTAGTGTAATCCCACTTGTGTGACACCAAGTAGACATACTCCTCAGTTGGAACTATGGATGGAGTGTTTACCTATCCCTACACCAAGAGATCATTCCTGGTGGTTAAAGCTACCCAGATGAGCCTTGCATTCTCCTCAGGATGCAGATCTGGAATGATTCCTCCCTTCACCTGTTTCTACTGGTAATTATTTCTCTAGTACTATATGGCTTGACTCGTTTCTCTAGTCACACTACACATACGTGCTCTGTTAAGCTCCTAAGATATATAGGCTGGTTGAGCATTCTACATTCTGCCCACCTATGTGACATTTTAGTACTACATAGGAGGTTCTTTTGACTGTAGCTTTTGCTCTATCAACTCCATTGGGCAAAGAATATTCTCTGCATGAGATGGATGTGGTCCCCCTCCTAAACAGGTTACACACACACACTATGAGTTTTCCCTTTCTGACACTATATCATTCAGAAGAAGCTCGTCTTTGAATTTCTCTATATACACCAGTCCCTTATCAATGTGGTATTCTAGTTGTAAAATCTGTGGATAGGTGAGTATCTATCTGAAATAAATTTTCAGGAATAGAAAATGTTAACTTTAGAAATGCTACTAACCTCTTCACAGAAACTCCTGTCTGTCTTCCATTGTGTTTATTTTACCTTTCAAGAATGAGCCTTTCTTAATACAGAAGGTGTTCTAGGGGTCCACTGCACATGAAGGATGTGACACCCTCCTTTTGGTGGAGGGCTACAGTCTAATGCTAATTGAATCATAGACTAGAGCAATACATATTGATATGTGTAGGGGTGGGAATTTCAGTCAAGGCTTGTCACATACACAAAAATATTTTTGACAGTGGTGTGAGGTAATAGCTATTTAGTTCTATGAGGAGGTGAGAATTTATCTGAAGTACATTTACAGGTAAGGGGAACATTAATATTCTATTCCATATCTATTTAACAGATTATTTACATAATATCACACTTTTCAAGGCTAAAATAAAGGTTATGTAGTGTGTCCTATATATATGTAACTGTGCCAGTGTACTAGAAGGGACATAATTATATCCACGGCAATGAGAGGATTAAATATGATAACTGTTTTAATGCACAAAAACATTGAATAATTTTGCCATGGATGGTAGCAAATTGATCGATCTTTGGGGTTCTAATTTTGAGCCAAAAGTTATAAATTAAGCCAAAAATGAATGTAAAATGCAGAATTTGATATTATTAACTGGTTCTGCAGTGATGACTTAACAAGTTCATTGTGTATAAATAACTAAAAACAAAATAGTGTTATCCAATTGTGTCTTGACATTACAGATGTTTACAGTGAAACATAGGTGTAAGACAAAAGAAATAATAATGGCCTTAGAACTCCAAAGAAAATCATTTTTTAATATGTGTTTGGCTTTATAGCTTCTTCAGAGGTATATGCACTAGATCAAGCACAACAGAATATGAAAGGGTTGTTATTAAAGCTCTTTAGCTTTAGAACATCAAACTTTTAATTAGGTGTGTGTGTGTGAGGGACAAGACATGCATATCTAACTTCATGATATTGTTGTTATGTCAGTTTATATAATTAAAGAGCTCTAAATCTTGCATCTTATGTTGTATTCTGAGTTTTTGTGTACACCCCTAAAGAAGCTGTAAAATGAAACACAGGTCATTATTATTTCTTTCAACTGTCTTCCACACTATTCATCTATTCAGTACTTCATGAATGAAATGAAAGAAGTTGAGAATGTGGAAATAATGACAAGAATATAAATATCTTGGAACATTTTGTATGTGTTTTTGGGCCCAAAGTGATTTGTCAGTTTCTGCTCTGTGTTAGTGAGGCAATGATTTCACTTACTAGTTGTGTACAAGGCTTTTAGCCACTAACTTATTATAGTATTAATAAAGTATGACTAAATTTTGACATTGAGTTGAGTGTTTAGAGATTTCTCAGAATAAGGAGAAAACTGTCTGTTAAACTGGTTTAATCTGTACTTCATTATGCTTTGTTGTACTCTTGACTGATTCTCCATTTTTTGATTCTTCAGTCTATTTAATATATTCTTTAAGCCTGTCATGGATGTACGTTGTTTTGTTCTGTCTTAATGTTCTTACATTTAATTCAATTTTTTAGACATTGTAATTACTTTTATTTTTAGATGTTTTTCATGTAATAGCAAAATACTGAAACAGAATATGTGTTAGATACTTCTGATAAATATTTCTTTTAGTTTATCCCTTTCTGTTAAATCTTTTAATGTTTAATCTAATATTATTTACCTTGAGTCTCTTAATTTAGAATTATTAGAAAATTTAATAGCATGATTGAGAAATGAATAGTCAAGATTTTGATGAGAGTAGGACAGAGGTGAAAGCCACATTAAACATTGGCATCTTTCTTCACAATGAATAATATTAAAAAGGTGAATCTATACCCTACATTTAAAAGTGGAATTGTATTTTTGAAATTTCTTTTTTCGTGTGTTAACTGAATCTTCTAAGCTTTGTTATCTACTGATTCTTATTATAATTATAATATCAATATTAAAACACTCCAGCTTATTCAGGTGCATCTTTTAGGTGATAGAAATAGGGCAATAATTTCTGGAGCAGTTACTAACTAACAGGCTTATGGGCCTCGTAAAACTACTTTTAATTACTGAAGCAGGAATAAAGGCTTATCAATATAATGTTATTACAGACCTTCCATGAGACCCACAATGGTTTCAAGGGAACAGTCAAAAGAACAGTTACTACCAGAAAGACAGAAAGAAGACTTTTCTGGAAGCAATTTAACTATTAATAATTTTGATAGTCTTCCCAGAAAAATAAAAACCGATGCTCATTCATCAGGTTAGTTGTTTTTATTAAATCATATAGTTTCACTGTTATTTAATAAATTCAGCCACTAAACAATAAGGAATTCATCTGGACATTAAGAATATTAATGGATAATGTATTGTGTTTAGTAATTAACTTGTTTTATGAAATTTTGAAATGATAAAAAAATTTTTTGTACAATTGTAAAGATGGTTATGCAGCAAGATGTAAACTTTGAACATCATAGTGACTGAAGAATTGTGAAACAAGTATTTTTTTTAACTCTTTACTACTCATTAGTTTGCAAGAGGGTATCACAATGACTGAAGTAGCTGATTAAATATTCTTGAATACTTTTAAAGGAATACAGTTAACCCTTTCACAATGGGCATCCTTTTGTGCACATTTAATGAGGTTTTAGTGAATTACATTCAAAATTTAAACTATTTTCTTATCATGGTATATGAATAAACTTAACATAAAAACATAACTAATACTCCAAAGTTCAATATTATATAAGTTTAAGTTCTTAATTTTATAAGGCAATATTTGAAAAAAAAACTCAATTTCTCTTAGTGTGAGAATTGTGACATTTGCTCTTTAGGTATCCCCTCTTCTCTAATTTACTTACCACCTGTTCGAGAAGTATGAAATTTAGCATAAATTACTCGTTATAATGTTGTCATTGCTCAGGCAAATCACAATATTTATAGCCTTCAATCTTATTTGGTTACAAAGCCATAAAATAGAAATCAGACCCCCTCTTGCCACGCCCACCTCTAACATCATCTTTTTTAGAAGTTGCCAGTAGTTCTCTCTGATATTTAATTATATATTATTTATAAGCAATAAAAAGCCACTTTTAATCTATATCAAATGACATATTATATTACATTGTTTTCTGTACAGAGAATTGTCTATTTCACTTCCAGTTCAAACTTTATTCCTGTGGGAAACACTTAGACTAGCTTAGCTGAATTTTTAATGGCCCTTGTTGCATAGTTAGAAAGCCAGAAGAATTGTGATAATTATAGGATATTGTCTGCTTTTTTGTGTATTATTATTCTGTTCTTTGGTACATTATTTAATTAAATACAAATTATTTAGTGCAGTAGTACCATTATTATAAAAAAGTAGGGTTAAGTTTCATCAACAGTTGACAGCAAAAAAAAGAAGACCCAGTTAAGTACTGTATTTCTTGTTTTTCGTGTGTAATCTTTATTTATTATTATAAAAATAACTAAAATGTAAAAGTTTAGAAGCTTTTTTTGGTTAGATAGGGATACATTGGGTAAAATGAATAATAATAATAATACAAAATTTTCACAAGGTACGATCGCGAGTAGCCTGTGCATTATGCAATTCAATAAGGTAACATGAGCTCCATGTTCGCCAACTGTGTTATAAATTTTATGACAGGAATATTAATGTAGACATGGTTCAAAGGGCAATAAAACAATATAATTTAAGTATAAACATGTATACTGTTTCAGGTTTAATGCTACTTAGGATAAACAAATGTAGTTTCATGTTACAATTTGAAGTTATCCTTGAAAGTAAAAAGAGTAATTTAGATTTACTTTATACTTTTTTATGGTGGTTACGAGGTCAGTCAAATTGACCAATCTTGTATAGAGTTAGGGTAGAGAAAGTAACAGATGAAATAGTAAATTTTACGGTAAAAAACGTTGGAAATTTATTTAGGAGGTTTTCTAGATTATGCAAATGAAATTTAAGAATTTTCAGAGGAAGAAAAGTATTTTTTATCTTAACATGAAAATCACTTTGCTCTCAGAGCAATCAACACTGACAACATGTATTCACAAAGAAATTTTTGGCGAAAATACTTCATTCAGAATTCTAATTTTTTTGTCTACAAATGACTCAACGCTTACTGAAAGCTTGCTAAATTTCGTGAAGATACACAAAACATACTAAAAGTTAAAGCATGGAAACTCTAAAAAGTCAACTTAGGGTGCATTTATAAGTTATATCAACCAAACCTGTCAAAAGAGAGTTGACCTGATTAAAAAAATTTCAGTTTTAACTTTCTATTTACAAAGTTACATTTCATCATTAGATATTTTGAAATGCTAGTTTCAATTCTTGCAAAGTCTGGAAATTGTGGAAAGTACCTCAGTACACTTAAAAAGATCAATCCTGGATATCTTGGAATTTGTTAATTTTTGTGAACAGACCAAAAAAATATAAAGTCATGGAATGTGAGCATTAGATAGTAAACTACTCTTGACAAGCAATTGTTAATATAGTTTTTATTTTTCTGAGTCACTAGTGAAGCTATCAAATTTACTTTTTGGACACTCACTATTCAGTAAATAAAAAAGCAACAAATCATGCCCCATTGATTTTTGCATAACCAGATTTTTGTGTACCTCAAGTCTTCATTTAAGATCAGGGTGAAAAATTTGTGGATTTGCACAAATCAGTGCATTTATATTGAAAAGTTGTTGGTCCTGTGATTAATGCAAATTTGTTAAATTAGGGGGGGTCTGGTCCAATGTTTGGCAAATTCCTGAATTAGCAAAACGTCTACAATATCCTCAAGAGCAGATGATACAACATGCTTATAGCCACTTTAAATATTGACATGCAGTAACTTGCACCGTGATGATATGTATTGTGTGGTACATGGTTCACTCTTAGTGCTTGCAGTATTCAAAAGTTCCTTCACATTTTGTTTCTCCAATTCACATCCTTGTAAGAAGGGAATGGTTGGGAATTTGGTTAACTCAAAAAGATTCATTATTTTTGGAGCCTGATTAGCTGTAACTTTGATGGCAAAAAACAGTTGAACTTACTAACAAATCGAAGGTGAATATCTTATGAGTCTATATGGTATGGAAGAAATCTATAAAATTCTGCAAGTAGGGGATATATGTGAATAAAAGAAAATGCTTTTAAACAGATAAAGACAACTGTTAGCAAGGCTATTAAGACCAGTTAACATTCAATGATACAACAATTCACAGGTGATTTAATCTTGGACCAGAATTACCTACTTAAACAAGAACACTGGTAACAAAAAGTTGCCCTTACATTCTTGCCATGACTAACAAGATTGGACCATTGTCAATTGGAATTGTGTCATGTGGTCAGATAAATTTTTGTACCAGCTGTATATTATAGATGAGAGAGTTATAGTTTGATGACAGCCTAATGAAGTTTTGGAACCCTCATGTGTTTCTACTGTGCAAGCTTTTGGAGGCGGAGTAATGATGTGGGGTGCATTTTTACAAAATGAACTGGACCCTTGATCTGTCAGAGTGACAACATTTTATTCTAAAATTTGTGACCATTTATGTGGATCAAATGCACCTTCTTATGGTTCATTTTAATCCTCAAGGGAAATAGAGCTACATCCATAGTACTGGTATTGTTTGTGGTTTATCACAGAGTTGAATGAATTATCTGCTCTAAATTGAGGATCTGGATTAACTGGAGATACTGATCAAATGGTTCCCTAATGGGTCAGCAGTAAGTTTACAGACTTTTGATGCTAAAACCCTGGATTCAATTCCCAGTGGTGGACACAGAAGATAGTCCAGTGTGGATTTGCTGTAAAATAAACAAACAATCAACCTACCAAACCTATTTCCTGGAAGAAATACATTTGTTTTTGAAAAAATCCTCTTTTGCAATTATTAGTGAAATTTTTTTCCATTACAATATTTTTACACTTATAACTAATTCAAGAAATTGCAGGCAATACTAAAAATTGCTTCATATAACAGTTGTATTAATAAAAAAAAATATTAGTTAAGTGTTTTCATTAATTTTGTAACTAGATTTAAAGACATTGCAGGATTTTTTTTTGCATATTTTTTAATAAAAAATTCATTTGCCCTTTAAAACTTGTACTGTTTTAATATTTTAGCATAAGAATAGTCCCTTGAGTTTTGATAAAAGCATTTCACAAACTTAATATGGAACAAGAACATAATAAATTATTTACAATAAGGGACAGTAAAAAGATTGTTTACAAGGAAAGCACATTTTAAGTTGCATTAAAGTAGTCTGTAGTTTATAAATGTTCTGCACAAAATGATAAAGTTATGGGAAATGTTGTTGTTTCTTTTTTTTCTCTGTTGGAGAAAGTAAACTAATCAAATTAGTATAGAAAAAAGTATGAAGTAAAGACTGACTACTTAAACTTACCTTAATATTTAAGAATATGTTAACAGATGGTGAATAAAACTGAAAATCCTGACACATTTGTGAGAGTTATTCAAAAGAGTAGATGTGTATTGTTCTAAGGTGTGGCTAAATACGTTAATAACACACACAAACATGATTATCCGATATAATTTATTCTAATAATACTCATGACACTAATTATTATTTCCTCAAAAGAGGGCCAAATGTTGATTGGAAGGGTTACCTGTTTTAACCACTTGCACCAATATACAGTGATGTGCTGACTGTCTGTCAGTCAATAGACTCTTAAATGACATCACATAAGGGATGCTTATGTTACAATTTGTACTGTCATGATGTCAACAAAACATGTGCATGCCATGAAATATTAGAAGAATTATGCATTCTGTAGGCTACTACACAGCATGACATATGAACTTCAAAAGCAAGTAATAAAAATATATGTTACTAATAATTTTGGTTTTATTTACTCTTGAAACAGAACACTTTAGGGGACTCTGCAGAAGTACATCTAGTTTTACTAATCTCTTTAATTCTTATGCTGGGCTATAATCTACAAGAAATCCACTCAGACCTGTGATGGGTGTTGCTTTGATCAAAACTCGTAGATGAACACCTTGTACATTTAAACGAAACATTTATGGTTATATCCACAACTAGCTAAAGACGTGTAGTGTTAAAGTGCTGTTTTAGAAAAAAATTATGTGCATTAAGATCTTAAATCTAGTTATCCACACAATATTATATCATAGTTGTGTGTTGAGAAATAAATTTGCTTATTTTGTTGAATCATGAGATTGAGAGGAATTATTTAAAATTTCCATCAACATTTTCATGAATGAAAAGTTTGGTAACAAGAAACTCATTGTTTATTGTTTAGATATTTTAAAAGTATAATGAAATGATTAAAATTGCTGTCAGGAAACAAAAATTATATGGTCAAATATTCAGCCATACAATATTCATTTGTCCAAGTAGAGGTTTTCTGGGACAAATTAGTATCATGTGGTGGCCCAGGTGGTTAGGGCAATGTGGGTTGCGGGTTCGAATCACCGTCACACCAAACATGCTCGCCCTTTCAGCCATGGGGGCGTTATAATGTGATGGTCAATCCCACTATTTGTTGGTAAAAGAGTAGCCCAAGAGTTGGCGGTGGGTGCTGCCTTCCCTCAGGTCTTGCACTGCTAAATTAGGAACGGCTAGCACAGATAGCCCTCGTGTAGCTTTGCACAAAATCCGTAACAAACAAACAAAAACATCATGTGGCTGAACCATTGACCAGATAATCTCCTTTCTCTTAAACAAACAACTCTTTTGGTAATTGTTATATATTTTCAGACATGTTCATGGCATAACCATATTTGTATGTCATTTTTCTTCTTTTTTTTAATCTTTTAGCCACTTTTTAACATTTTTTTCTAAGTTTTAATTATGATTGTTTAGACAAAAGAAGGCTTAACTAAATTGACCAGGGAAAGAAAACTTAAAATAATCTATCTTTAATGTGGAAATAACAACAGTGAGGACTTTTTTAATTTGCATGATTAACTATAAAATATGAATCTGGTGAGTTCATTAGTTAATTTGTTTGTATTATCTTTTGTAATAGTTTAACTTTAGGTGAGAGGTTTATAAACTGTTCTTATGATGGTTTCATGAAAACAAGGTAAGTTGTTATTTGGCAAAGGAATATTCTTTTTAAGAGTACCGTATATTTCTAACATCTAAAATTTGCAGCCAGTAAGATAAGTGTATTTTGACAAGTGTATTTCTCTAGAAATTAAAAATCTTAAAACTTTTTTATGGTTATTTTTCACTCTGTTAAAAATATTTTAAAATTTAATGTCTTTAGGTGGGGATACAACTTCAATTGGAAATGAAATTGATGAGGAGAAGGAAGGAAAACTTGTATCTCAAGCAGAATCTGAGTTTTGGCACTCCTGCAACTCCAGCTATTCAAGTCAGCTGTCACCTGCATCAGTGTACCATAGTTTTCATTCCCACTCTAGACATGGAAGCTCAGAGTTTGGACATTCTAGGTGCAGTGATTTTGGATAGTGATGTTATAGTTATCAATGATGTACATTTTTTAACAGTTGACTATGGAAGTTTGTTTTCTTATGAGATATGTTTCAATATATTGATTCTTAAGTATATTACCCCCCCCCCCCCCAAAAAAAAATTATGTTTATAAAATAGGCAAGCAAGTTCAACCACAGTGTAGTTCAAATATGGTCTTGTAATGCTATAGAAGAGAGCTTTGGTCTGATTCAAATATCACTTAAGCATTTAAGTTCTCTAGAATAGCAAGCTTGTTCGGTAGTTGTCCCATTTACCAGGATCAAAGTTAAATGTAACTAGAGCTGAGCAGTTTGTGGTATTGGTAATTAATTGATTAGTACAGTGTTTCTCAGATTATGGTACACATTCTCCCATATGAACAACAAAAAACAGTAGCCCAGGAGCTGTTAGTGGGTGCTGGAAGAAAGTTTATTTATAATGGGAATCAAATCTAAAACCCTTGAATCACGAGCCCCCCCCCCCCCCCAAAAAAAGCAAAAGATATACTTGCCCAAACTTTAACAAACTTGAAGTAAAAAAACAACAACTTATAACATGAAAGAATGGTTTCAATAATGCCAGCAGTGGGCAGAGTACAGAGAGCTCATTATGTAGCTTTGTGCTTAAAAACAAACAAACATAATGACCATATATTGAGTTCTTGGGCAGTTGGAATAATTAAAAACAGTAATAATTGGAAACACTAATTTTGATGATTTATGTGACATTAATTGATTAGTTTGTATGACACTAATCAATGTAATCGCTGATCATAGGTAATTGATTAAATTGCCTGTCTCTAACTGTAGTACTGACAGGCAAAACTCACTGGTCATTTTATATTTAATCAGCAAAATATGATAACCTACGAAAAGTAAAGCAATATGTGCATTCAGGATTCTAACAATACACTATGCAAATATTATTTTTAATTTGGTTTTTAAATATACATATATGTACTTAAGCTAACTTAACTCAAAATGTGATTGTTTTAATGCTGAAATTTTTCACCTTAATAAGCACTGGTGATGATAAGTGTGCGTAAATGGTACTTAAAAATGAACAAAGTTTTATGCCCCTCCCCCCTCTAACATAAAGTGTACAACTGTCCTCAAATTATTTGGCAATATATATATTTTATTCTACATGTTGGTATTTAGTGCTTCTCACTAAAATCATCACAAAGTTTACATTTATTTTATCAAGCAATTATATTTTGACAGAGACTTTGTTATATTTTCACCATTTTTATATCTAATAGCTTACAAACCAACTTTCCTGTACTGTTACTATTATCATAGGCATTGAATAGCTCATCATAAATAATTTTAATAAACATAAAACTGTTCTGTCGTATCCTAGTTAGTCTTACTTAAAAATTTTTTAACAAATCAAAATTGTTTAATATATAGATATTAGTGTTCTTTAAATAATTTTCTTAAAATTCATTTATACAATAAAAATGTTCAGAAACGTCATTTTGGGTGTGAATGAAGCAAGACTCCCAGGAATTTTCAAGCTTACAGAAAGAAAGAGGCCAACAGGAAAGGTATGCAAGTATCAGGTCAAATTAATGCATAATGAAATAGGTGTCTTACTGCAAACAAAATTCTGAATAAGTTGTTTTTGTGATATACAGGGTATCCAGAAATTATGTAAACAAATGTATTAACTTTTCTGAATGTGTCGAGTTGCCATTATGCCTGTTTTGTGTGTCTGTCGTATTCCATAAATACTGCAATGCACCTTTTTTAGTGTAATTAATTCCAATAGCCATTGTGGCAGAGAATCAAGGCATCTGTGTTTGAAACACAAGTAAACAATTTTGTTAATGTAATCTCTGTATACCCAGTATATTTAAATAAATAGGTTTAAGAAGCTTACAACTAGGAAAAATAAAAACAAAAAAACAACTTTCAGGCTACTAGAGACTGTACATATATATATATGTAGAGAGAGAAATGAGTCAAAGAAACTTAAAGCATAGATGAAGCCTTTAGACATTCAGGGCTACAGAATTGTATACCCCTTAGTATGTCTATCTGACCTTATGGGTTTTGTATAGACTATTCGTTTCAGGTCATGATTATCTTCTACAAATAAAGAAAAAGTATTATATTTTGATAAAAATCTATAAGTGATAAAATAATTATTATTATATACATTTTAAAAACTTAATTGACTAAAGTAGGCTAAGACAAGACTGCTTTATTCATGTGTAAATCTAGGACTGTGTTAGAGCCAGTTATTGCACGTTACATTCTAGTATCTACAATTGTGAGTTTTATATAGATTTACATAATCTTTTGTATTTTACATGCCCAAGTTCAATGTGAGGTTTTACAGATGAAAAGATATGCACTAATCTTCATTTATGTGTTTGTTTTCTACTAGATTCTAATCTAAAATTAACATTACATTTTAAGCATATGTTGCCAAATTAAATATTTATGTTATCAGTGTAAGTTGTGAAATAGCTGTGTATTATTATGGTAATCTTAGTTACATTTAAATTGAATTTCAGCTTTAGAGTTTATATCTATGCAATCTAGTTCATGTTGGCCAGATCAATTTTTGTGCTAGTGTTTATACTCATATATTCATTACTTTAACCCGGTATTTTATTCTCTAACAGTCTGTATTTTGTATAATTCATAATACAGTAAAATGGGTTTATATTTTATTAAGCTTTTCTGACATGTTCTAGTGAAAAAATTTTTTCAATATATATATATTAAGTGCTTGTACATTGGAAAGTTTACAGAATATAACTATCACTGTATGACATAATGTTTAAATTTATTTACAAGAACAATCTTAATTTGAGAAACAGCTTGTGTATATTTTATTACATTTAGATCTTGGATTCTGTTTCAGAAACAGCTCACTGAAGAAAACAGGATGGATTCTACTAGAGTTAATGCTGACCAACTAATCAAGGAGCTGTTTGAAGCTAGTAATTTTGATGAAAATGAAGAACCTGCTGAAAGTAATATATGTTTTAGATAGTGAGATTGTGCAAAGTAAATAATGTAGCCACAAATAATTTTTATCTTTAAATCTTGGGAAATGTTAATAAATACTTGACTAAAAAAAGCATATTTCAAAGAATGTCCTTCATGATATTCATTTATTTATCACCAAATATATTTGTTAAATTCAGTCTTGCTGCTGAAACAAGGTAACAACTAGAGAAATCCATTATAATTGGATTATTTCAATATATTTTAAGAATACATCATATTTGTTCCTGTAACTATGTAGATACACGAACTCTTACAAAATATTTAGTTGTGGTGATAAAATCTGTAGGTTCAAAAAGACTGATAAATCACATAAACAAAACATTTTATAAAACTTAAGTGTTTTTAACAGTTCACGTTTGTATTTGTTCTTGACTGTGTCTTCTTTCATCATGTTCATGATGTCATAAAACATGTAGGTTCAAGAAATAAATTTAACCAAAGATATGAAACCTATAACCCTAGCACTTTATAAAGGTGGACCCTTCTTCTTCAGAGTGCACTTTTTTGAAAGCACTTGGGTTGTATGGTTTTCTTGTCTTGTTTCAACATGTTGTAGATTATGAATTATATAGATATTTGTTCTCAATATGATCTTGCTTCTGCACATAGTTATAAATCGTGAATCATGTAGTTATTTCTGTAGTTTGTAATTCAGGAACTAGCATTAAGTTTATGCTTAACTTCATTATGTATTTATCATAGAACTTTCTTTTCTTTTTCCCATATGCTCCTATATTTGTTTCATTATTCCAAAAGATCACTAATAATATAAGTTATTTTCCTACTGTTTCCTATTTTATAGAATATGTATTGTTTTAAACTTTGTCTTACAACAACTTACTTTTTAAGTTGTTAACTATATACATAAATTTATTTTATTGTATCTTTTTCACTGTAATAGATCGTGGGTTACAGTTATTCATTGGCAAGGATGGGAAAATAACCTTAGGAAGCCAAAGCAGCAAGACCCAGTCTAACAGATCTAAGCTGGAGAAGGTTATGATTGAACTTAGATAGCACATTGTTGTGCTAGATATCTTACCTTTTTGGTGCTAGATATTTTTTATTGTTAAACCATTGTATAAGCCCATCACTTTCTGGGATTCATTGTTGACCTTCTTTAACCAAATCAAGTTTTATAAGTTAATCTAGTTCCAGGAAGTTGAAGGCAAAATAAGGAACATCAAATTTCTTTTCTCGACAGCTAGAAATCATACAGAGAGTTACAGATGTGTACAAGTGAAGGCTTGGATTTAGACTTTCTGAGGTAACTTCACAGAAGCAGATATATATATATATATATTTGTATAATGTATATAATTCGTAATGTGTTTGTATCATAAAGAACTGTCTGAAAGAAATACAAACAAATTCAATCAGGCAGCAATAAAGTTAAAACTAAGTTGTTTATACATTTTTGCTATCAAAGGTGTAATAAACTACGTGAAATATGTAGAACCATGTGTTTGTAAACAACATAAATATATAATCTTTGTTTGGTTTTTACATACTCAGATAGACGAAAGTTAATTTATTAAAGGCACATCTTCATTATCTAGGAATATAATGATTCATACATATCTGTTTGGAAGGACCATGATTTATGTGAACAATGACAAATAACATTCTCTGTTCAGTTTTTATGGAGAATGTCTCTAGTGCCATTAAGTTAAAATAAAAATGGTTCTCAATTATTGGATCATGTGTTTTGTTTGTGTGTATCAGGTGAATTTTAATTGTTTTTTTCATACATTGCATTTTAATTCACAGTTAGCATTCCCAAAGAAACAAGATTAACTTAGATTGCATGGGGTATGTTGTGAAAATTGGCAAGGAATGATTCCCTTTAAAATTAAAACAAGTTTCTCTGGGCTCATTTATATAAATTTTAAATTACAAGAAGGATTCCTGAAATTGTTAAAAGAAATAATTCATTAATTTTTGCAGTAACATTTTTCTGATATTGGTGACTGTTTGATGCAAACTTGAAATATTGAAGCATTAAATAATGATAAAAAGTGTATTGTTTAAAATTAACAAAACGCTATAGTTTTTAGCTATTAGTATACAAGATTTATTGCAGGATTATTACCTCCTATACGGCCATGATATGTTGCTTCCTAGTTATAAGGGACTATGACTTTTACATAAAATCCTGTAGTAATTCTTAGAAAACATTTTAAGTACATATTTTTAACTGGTTCAGTAAAAGGGGCTAGGCATAGTGTAGTGGTTAGCATTTATAGACTGTGAATATGAGTTTTTATGGTTCACAACATACTTTTGGTCCCTGGGTGAGCTGTATAAATGATAGTCAGTTCAAATCCTTCTTTGGTCATACAAGAATTAGCAGTGAATGCTGTTGATTAGCTGCCTTCTCTCTAGTGCATGAATTTAAAATTATGGCCAGCTATATTCTATTAGCCTTGGTGAAGCTTTGTACAAATATTCCAAACAAACAAACTTAGTAAAGTTTTCAGTAACATTTTTTTAATAAAATTTGGTATGAATGTTATCAGGTGTAGATACAGAATTTTTTGAAGGACAGGGTTCAGTATGTAAAAGACCACACATATAGGAACAATAATATATTTGTGATATTGAAATACAGTTGTTGCATTTTGAGGGCACTTGAAATTGAAAAGGGTTGAGTTCAAACTCCAGGAACCCCCATGCCTGTATCTGCTATTGTATTATGCTTTATTTTTACTAAACACCTTCATTGAGCTTGTTTTAAAAGTAACTTGTATAAAATGTTCTTTTAAGTGTCCTGTGCAATAACTTTCAGAAGTTCAACATTCTCTGGATATGGGGGAGATACTCTTCATAATAAACTCCATATCAGACTTGTGACTACAATAGACAACATTTTAACTTCTGTAGGGGATCCTTAGGTTAATATGTTTTTTCATTATTTAATCTGTGGTGGTCCTCCAGGGGGCTCTGATGCTGCAATGGATGGTGATCCTCGACATTCTGGAGACACTTTGAGTTCGCTTTTTCCTGTACCTTCTTTTAGTCTGTTGGATTTTCAACCCCCTGTGGGACTATGGTAAGTTTATGGACTCACAGTGCTGAGGTCCGGAGTTTGAAGCCCTAGAGTGGACGTGGCAGATGATCCAAAGTTGCTTTGCTATAACAAAACAACTTTCTTTACCTCACAAAATGCTGTTCCAATCAATCATAATCAACACAGAGGTTTTTGCATCTTCCACAATCACCATTGTTTTCGGCGGCCTTATCGACTACCTTTGATTATCACAACTACATATTTTATTATTCTCCAGATTCCTCACATCATTTTGGGTAATTGGTCTCAAGTGACCATTCAAGATTCCTCCAAGGTAGATTAAGGTTACATGTTCTTTCTCTACACCTGTTTGTAATCTGACTCTTACATGCCATGTATCTCCTTTACCTGCAGGTTTATTTTTCATGGCTGCTGACCTACATACATCACTGGTCAGAGTGATTTGTGCTGTTTGTCCACAGACCACTTCCTCATTCTCTCTATGTCCTCAGATCAGTTCTTCTTACTCAACACTCTGTCAGACAGGAAAGGGGTTAAATCTTTTTTTTTTCCGATTCATCTGCTCACTCTTTCTCTTTATGTCAAATCAGATTTTGATGTCGGTCATGTTCAGTGAGAGGGTCTTGAAGGTTTTGTTGCCTGCACTTATACCTATAGAAATACTAGACAACACTTTTTATTCTGGGCTCTCTTTGAAGGCAAGGTATCTTCTGTGAGTCACATCTCATCAGATTTCTTTTTTTTTATGTCCTTAGCAGCCTGGTTAAATTGCCAGCTAGAGGTCATTGTGCAGACTGGTATGTGGACCTCCCCCAATATCTTTGTCACACATTATTTGCCTGATCTGGCAGTATCTTCATCTGAGGGTTTTTGTCTACCCCATTTAGCTATCTTAACTATTACTACTAGATTATCCAGAGGGGTGAGTATTTTTATTTCTACCAGTCATTGGGGTGGTGGATGGAGACTTTTCCTCCAGAATGTTATTCCACTCTCAGGGAAGAGGGCAAAATTGTGTGCCCTCCTACCCGGCTCCCTGGATGTTTTTTTCCCAGATGTACAGGGCTGATCCTAGAGTACAGGGGAACCAGGTGCAAGAGAGATTAGAGGCAAAAAAATAAAACCATGCATGATAAATACTCGACGTATTCACGAACAAATCTCTTTTTAGTTTAGTAAAAATACTTCACTAAATAATATGATTTTTTTTGTATGTGAAAGACTCATAATGTTTACTGAAAGTCTGACAAATTTTGTGATGATATATTATTAAAATATATTAAAAGTTAGTTGTATCAAAACTATGAAGACTTTAAACGAGTATAAAGAGGTCACATGGTCGGTCAAATTGACAGAACCCATTTTGAGAGAGTTAATTAATGACAATTGAAATGAACCAAAGTGGGACCCCATTTGATTTGGATTTGGGGCCCCCTTCAATAGGGAGCCCAGGTGCCTTGCACCCCCCTCCCCTGCAGATGTAGGTAAGAGCAGCACCAGCCTATGTGGGAACCTACTCATAATAACGGTTCAGATTTCATGCTCGGCTATCTGATTGAGGTGTGCATGGCCCTTCTTTTTGAGCTACATTTTTTCAGTACATTGTTCATGGAAGGGGGTCCACTATGTCCTCTTAATTCCAAAAGCAGAGTGGTCCCATCCTGGGTCCTTGAATGAGCACAGTTGTTCCACCTCCTCTCTATAATTCAGGAGGCATGTAGAATGCTTCTTACACACTCAGTTGGGGAGTGAGGATGAATGTTCACAATCCCAAATAGGATGAATTCTGTTCCTTTGGTTGAGTACGGCATACATGATCGCATCATTCTGAGCCTGCAGTGTTGCCTTTCGGGCTTCTTTATGTGTAGAAGAAGGTTTGTCCACTTCAGTGTTGCTTAATTTCTCGTCCAGATTCCGGTGGTTTGGAATGCATCACTATGGCTACAGGTTGGGATTCAATCAATAATGTGTGTGTGTAACATTGTGGTCCAATTGCCCTAGCCACCAACCTGGGACATAGGGACCAAGACCCCTTAATTCTAACCCCGAGTAGTGGAACTTCCGCTGTCTGGTTGGGGCTGGCCTAGAGTGATGATCACTCATGTACAATTCCACCCGTGATACAGAAACTAAGTTCAGGTGGAAGAGCAAACTTGTTCTGGATGTATTACAGTTCCCCCACTCTCGTACCAATCTTATCTTGGTACACCCATGATCTATGCAGACACTTTCTGTATGGATAATGCCCTCACCGGCCCCTCCACCTTCTCAATGTGAGATTCTATGTACAAGTGTCAGTGGAGGTATGTTTTGGAAGTTAACACTTACTTAAATTTAAAATGTATTTCCAATAATACTTACCACCACTGACACTCTCCCACCCTTCCTCCCCACTAAGAACCAGTGTTAGAGACTGGGATGGTAACAGTATAAAATTGTCTGAATGAAGTGTTTATATACAGTACCAGGATAGAGGGAACATCGATGTAAGGGGAGTCTAAAAGCCTGGAACAAGGCTTAGATGGACAAAGAAGAAACTGTGGCATTTGAGTAATAGCTATAAGTATCAGTGGAGGTAAATATTATTGGAAATCTGACCCCATGAACAGATGGTTAAAACATTTAGTTGGTTTTAGATATTTTCTTATTTCTTTTGTTGGTCATTTTTTGTTTCCTAACGATTTCTGAAATCAATTCAGGATGGGGCTCAGAATTATTGTTTATCTAAAAAGTTAGATGTATGGTAGCTTCAAGAATAAAAACTGATATGTAATACTTTACTGATCAAATCACTACATTTTGAAAACAATATGATCCAATACAGATTGCAGAACACATATTTATGTTACTATCTGCAGATCCCCAAAGTGACTCAGTGGTAAGTCTGAAGGCTTATAATGCTAAAAACAGTGTTTTGATACTTGTGGTAAGTACAGCAGAGGTAGCCCTATGTGCTTAACTACAAACAAACAAACAACCTGTAGACAAGTGTTAGTGGAGAGTAAATATCCTACCAAAACATTGAATGAATTTCTTGTAAATCTGATTTGTTATCACGTATGTAACATTCTCTTTCAATTAGTGCAGCTCAAGTGATGACAGTTTTTTGACCAAGCGTATATTAACAGTTTTCAGAAAGGTTTACAAATAAAAGAAAAGTATTTGTGTAGATTAAATAAATTGTACTATGCTCCATGAGCATTATATGTAATATGTTCCACGATACTGCTGAGCATAGTTGATAATTAACTGCATAACTGTCCCCTCAAGGTAAACTTAAGGTTTTTTTTATGGGTGTGTTAAAATCCAGTTAGGTTTGTTGCTGATACTGATACACCAATATATACATCTGTATCTCTTAGGTTAGTAACAGCTTTGCACATGTAACAGTTTCATGTTTTTATGCAAAGTGACAGGTCATACAATATGAGTCGAAAGGGGGCCGAAGGCTGTCTGGAGGGGCCATCTGTTATAACCACTCACACCACTATGCACTATGATGTCACATAAGGGACACTTAACATTGCAATGACAGTAGTAAAATTATGCACTCTGTAGGCTACAACATAGCATGACATATGAACTTCAAAAGCAATAAATAAAAATATGTCTTAACCCATTGACTGCAGAATCTTTACAAGCTGTACACTGTATGTGGCACACTCGGATTCAACTGCTGGAGGTGAATAGTACCTTATACAGCGAATCAGCAGTCAATGGGTTAATTTTGGTTTTATTTACTCTTGAAACATAACACTTTCAGGGACCCTGCAGAAGTGCATCTAGTAGTGTAATCCAAAATATTGCATGGATATATTGTATATATTTCTTGTTCTTTTTAAGTTCTGAAATATTCGAAGTTAAGATATTGCTGTTGCAATGTTCATTTCCTCACCATTGTGACCAGGCAGAAGCATAATTCAAAGTTGTAAATTTTCGAGAAGGATGTAGCTGCACTCACAGTTTCGTTGTCAAAGTTACCATCGTACCCAATATATTCTAATATAGGCTTAAACAGCAGTTGTGCTGAGAAATACAGTACAATTTGCTACTCAGAGCAAATAATATGCTCTTGGAGTTGATCTTTCACACTCGTCTGTAGATCAGTGTATAATAGTCATAAATAGTAGGTCAGTTATCTTATCCTTGGTTATAGAAATTGCCAAACCAAAGACTATGCTTTACAAAATGATTCTGTAGTATAACTATTCATACTACCCTCTTATCAGAGCACACTATTTTATCTAGTAAAAATTTAATTACTTTTCCATTTTCACTGACATCACTAACAACAAAAGAAAGTGGGTTTTGTTTTGTTGCAGTCAGGTGTTGTGTCTATGTAGATAAAATGGTATCTTACTTACTTAATGTCATGAAAGCTTGATGAAGAATCTTGGCACTGATATGAATCATTTCATTTTAAAATGAAGATAAGATGTAACCAGTGTATCTATGGGGATTAGTTTTGGCTTTTTGTAGATATTTAGATAGATTTGAAATTGTTTGAAACTAAAACTGCATTAGTGATATCAGCAATATCCATTTATCCTTTTTTGCATCATATGAACTTACAAATCTTTACTTTTTTTTTTCTCATATGAAAACAAGTCATTTAATTCTCTGACTCATATGAAGGTTCCACCAATCACCTTTTTGTGTCATATGAATCTACAATCATTATACCTCTTTGTCTCATATGAAAATATACACAAGTTACCATATATTGATCCAAATTAACCCAAGTGCCATGACCTTTTACAGAGTGCCATTCAACATGTTATGTATTTGATGTCAGAGTTATCAACTATTCATTGCACCCTACACTGATGACTTAGTAACAGTTTGTTGTAGATGAGAGTAAGTACCATATACAATATGTGGGGATACTTAAAAATTAGATATACATTTTGGAAGTTCTAGAAGTTATGCAAATACAATATAGCAGCTGTATGACAGACAAAAGTATTTATTCACATGCACATCACCTTGCACTCTGACTTGTCAGTGGTCAGGTTGACATCATCAATTCACAGACTTATCATGAGCACAGACACTTTTGTAACACATCTGATTTTCTTGTGTACAACAAACTCGTCACATTTTATGTGGATACACATAGTAGATTCAGAATCACAGTCAATGTTTCTTCTCTTGTATAGGCCCCATGCAGATTCCATTAAAACAAAGATAATTTATTTTTATCCAAATTATATGAAGGTGAAATATATTTATTTTTATCTTGTTCATACTGCTTATCTGAATTACAATAATGTAGACACATATTACTATTACATGGTATTTTAGGACTCGTACTGTACAAAAAAACAATCATTCATTAACTAGAAATACAGTATTAAGAGAGTACTATTATTTTAACTTGCCTAGCAATACACTATTAACCGTTATTAGCACTTTTGACATAACTTAATATTACATAGTTCTTGTTTAGTTATTAAAAAGAAACATTTGATACAAACTTTTTCTGGGCTTTGGTTGTAAAACTAATCTTTCTTGACCATGTATAGTGTTAAAGAACAGAGAAACCTGATTCATTACATTCTTCCAAAGATGTAGATTTCAACATTTTACACAAGTTGTAAAAAACAATTATACTCTGTTTGTTTCTCTTTCTTTTCATTTACAGGTCAATATATATTTAAGATATGAAAACTGATACCTGTTATTGAATGAACTGTAACTTTAGATACTATATTGTGTCTTGTAAAGAACCTTAGATGTGAAACTGGAGAGCTTGAGAAGTATTGTGGAATGAATGATGATGTGATAAAGGATTTTTATATAAAATTCAAAGGATAAAATAAGTTCTAATAATATGGTGTGATAACAAATGAACTACAACATGATCTAGGAATAGGAGGTACTGAAATGGTAACTGGGATAAAAAAACAACTAAACTAAATGAAGAGTAAGAAGACGAGAAATTAAAGGCAAGGAAAAGCATCCACAAATAAATCATCATTTTATGAAACATTTAAAAATAAGAAGCTGAAGGTGTGGAAACATATTTTTTCACTTACAGAAATACTAACAACTTGTCAATTCCATAAAACATTTTATTTCTATATCAACATACAAAACAGTATGATTTTGATCTCTAAGTAATTATACAGTGTAGAGGACAATAGTCCAACCTCACTAATACCTTAATTGAAATGCCAATAACTGCGGTGTTGGTATGCTAAGACTGTAACGTTTCCAGTAACAGATATTTCCTTAGTGAAAAAAAAAAAGTATATTGAAAAGTTTTACTTAAGTTTTCAGCAAATTGCTTTAGCTAAACCTTATAATACAAACAATTTACTTGTATTAATGTTAATACAAGTATCGTAGTTTTTTAAGCAAAAAAAAAGTTTTAACTGCAGAAAGAATTTCAAAAATAACCTGTCTCCAATAGAAGAATTTCAGCTTTCCAAACAATAGGCCTTTCAATGGCATATCAAGGAAGAATAGGGCTAATTTTACAGAGGAGTTAAAGAAAAAGTAGGGCAAATTATAGGGAATAATATTAAAACATCAGAGTAATAGGATGACATGACATTTTATTCAAGTGTGTGGTAATTAGTAACTAATGATGTACTTGCCTAGAAGGTCACGTTTGTTATATTCTTATATACACACACACCAAGTTTTCCCAATATCACGAAAACATTCAGAAATCTCGTCTGTATAATTAAAAACATCTGAGTCAGCCAAATTGTCACTCACAAGGTTTAAATTTCACACAGTTGACCTGAAAAAGGTAATAGCACAAACTGTGTCCATAAAGGAGGGAAAATTTGGAATTTTTTACAAAAAAATAGGTGGCATTGGAAGGCCTGCAACAGGTTTTTCTTTTTTTTTCATTATATAGAAGGCACTTTGTAATATAACTAATAACTAAGACAAGCTTATTTGATTGCAGGGCACCAAAGCAATATAAGCTGAGTAAAATAAGACAAAACATGAAATTAAAACCAAGGAATATTGTTATTAAATAATTAATTCAACTTGACAGCTTTCTTGATTACTTACAGAATTTTAAGAAAAATTTGAAATGATTTAACATATACATTTCTGGAGAAATTTATCATAGTAACTTATCAAAGACTTATTAATCTAGAAAAAAGTCTTGCCATTTTTATTAACTTTTCTTTCGACCAACAGTTTTATGTGTCAAAAATGCAAATACTCGTGTGTGAAACTATTATTTATCACCTGGTTTATATTAATAGGTGTATTTTTCTGTTTCAGTTATGATATGTCTCAAATACATTTTAATATTGTCTTTAACCAACTAGATATTGTTGAAATCATGTGGTATGGATGAACACTGGTAACATAGTAGTGCAAGGGGATAAATCAGAGAGGGTGTTGCAACCCCCTCTTTTCTGTGGACTACAAAACAAAGATACCTTTAAATTTAATATAAAAAAAAGTTAATTTTTTCAAAAGTTTCATGATCTGGTGCAAAAAATCCTGGATCCACCTCTGAGTGCAATTACATATCACCAGTTAGATAAATTACTAAACTGTGCAACTATAACATTAAATTTAAAATCATATAGGCACATCAGTAATAATAACAGTAACAATTATTCTAAAACTAACAATTACTGGAAAGCATCATAATGCTCACAAACCACCATCATGTACAAAATCCCTCAAACATGTATGTTGAATGACTTCAGTCAATGGGATTAACAGTGGCAGTGTTGAACCTACACAAGGAATGCTGGCAACCTCAGTTTAGCAGAAACTTGTGCGTTTTGCAGCATTGAAAACAAAACATAAAAAATTAAATGATATTTACACTTTATTTTTATACATTTACCTTATCATATTAGAAAAGCTACTCAGAGAATTATTTATACTGTAGGTGACAGTTTCAACGTTAATTCTCCCCAAGCAAGTTAGTGGGGAATAACTAAAGTTAAATAACTTTCTTGTTTTCCAGGAAAGCATACTAACAGTTCACCTTTTGACATATTCCCTCACAGTGTCTTGTAACAGCAGCTGCTAGAGGTTCAAACAATTCTTTCCCCCACAAAAAAAATAATTTATTCTCTAGATTAAAAAACAGACCAAAATACATGGTGAACTTTGCTACACATTAGCTTAACAAATGATTATAAAAAAGGGGGCACTGTTCCCCAACCTTTTTTCATTGGCCTATGTCCTACAAACTGTAGCTTTACCCCCATCAGAATATTGGAGGTATGGATTACAGGAAAAGTAATTGCCTGAACTGATATCACCATCAAAACTTTGGGAAAATTTCTATACAAAGTTTCAGGTGAATGAGTAAATATAAATGTGAGTGCCCTTTTGCCTTATGCATCACAAAAATAAAAAAATAGTGAGTTTGCGAAGAAGAAACAAAAAATAACCTCTTTCAACAAGTCTATGTAGTAGGCATCACTAACAGATTCCTCTGATTTTACACAAAATAGCTGTCACTTTTATTATCCACCCTCATGATGATAATCATTATTTTTATCCAGTACCTAAAAACAGTTGAAAATATTGGGCACACACACATCGTAACACTAAGATGAGAATAAAAATGTCTTGAACAAGGAATGTGTATCTGTCAGCTACAGAATGACTCTTTGAAGAAAAGGTTATATTTAGTACAAGTTCTTTACTTTTATATCAAAAGTTATAAGATGAGTGGTTTAGCAGTGATGGCACTAAATAACTACATGAGAAAATGGATACAAGCACATTTACAAGTGGTACTAGCTAGAATTACAGGCATTACTAGATAAAATCAAACACAATTACAAGTGATCTGGCTAAGATTACAGACTGTTATGGAACATTATTGTTTCCATTTATTAATGTAATTAGAAACATAATTATTAGTGCTTAAAAATACTAGACTTTGTGTTCAGGTAGCACTCAAAACTAATCAGAAGACTTCTATTCAGCCATGTCTTAATATTATTAGCTTGCTTAATTGCAGAAATAGCAAATTAAACTACTCATTGACAAAGTAACTTTTAATGTTGATCAGACACAAAGAATAAAATACCTTGCAAAATAAAAATTTAGTTATTCAAATCTGCCACCATAAGACGAATGTTTTAAACATGTGACCTGTATAGTTGACTTAAGATCATACAGAACAATACAAGTCTTATGACTAAACTATCTCGAACTATGTTTGTTGTCTCTTAGATGATCATATATAATTATTTCTTCTTGGCATGTAACATTTCCATAAGCAGGGTTTGTGTGGGAGCATTATCATTGAGATGCTTGTGATAGAGGAATTCTTCACCTCTTCTGCTAATATGCTTGATCTCAGAGATACACTGGACCAATTGGCTGAATTTATCCTACACAAAATACAGAGATGTAAGTTAGAAAAAAAACAGGAATAAACGTCAGAAGTAAAATGTATATACTGATCATATTCTTTAGTGTTATTGACACAAAGCGAAATGATGATTTGCTAACAATTACTCATATTATTCTGATCAGAATAACATATTGATAAGTAACTTATAGAAGTTACTGATAAAAGGTAAATGCTGCTTTCTTTTATGTGTTACAGATAAAGATGAAATATTATTACGTTTCCTTCATGAGTTATAGATAAAGATAAAATAATACTATGTCCCTTCGTATATTACAAATAAAGATAAAATATTGCAATATTTCTTCATGTGTTATCGGTAAGAATAAAATATTACATTTCTTCATGTACTGTGAAATGTTTTTCATGTCTTACAGATAAAAATATTGCAACATTTCTTTATAAATTACAAATAGTATTAAAATATTGCAACATTTCTTTATACATTACAAATAGTATTAAAATATTGCAACATTTCTTTATACATTAAAAATAGTGTTAAAATATTGTAACATTTCTTTATACATTACAAATAGTATTAAAATATTGCAACATTTCTTTATACATTAAAAATAGTGTTAAAATATTGTAACATTTCTTTATACATTACAAATAGTATTAAAATATTGCAACATTTCTTTATACATTAAAAATTGTGTTAAAATATTGTAACATTTCTTTATACATTACAAATAGTGTTAAAATATTGCAACATTTCTTTATACATTAAAAATGGTGTTAAAATATTGCAACACTTCTTCATGTGTTATAGGTAAAGATAAAATATTGCATTGTTTCTCCATGTCTTACAGATAAGGATAAAATATTGAAATGTTCCTTCATCTAGCTATTACAAATAAGAACAAATACCCTTAAGTATTCTACAAGAGTAACTAATGAAATGTTATTAACTTTTCCTGTCTACTTTAATGTACTGTCAATATCAATGTGTCACCAATTTATAATGGTTTGAAATACAGATAATTTTTCTTCAAATGGTTACTGGTGGATGGAAATTAATACTACAATATTGAATTATCTTTGAGTTACAAATGTTGCTTTTACTTATTTGCATGCAAAAGATGTACCCTGATCTGACTTACTTTGGCTTCTGGATAACAGTTCTTGATGTAGTCCACAAGTGTTTGTTTGATTTGTTCATGAGCTTCTTGAACTACCTTTACATTTGACAACTGTCTAACTTCTGGAAGCAAGCAAAAGAAGAAATTACAACAATATGAACGTTTTATATTACAATAAGCACATGATGGTTAAAACACTTTTAGTTATATACTCCTAAAAAATTATGGATGTTCTTATAGAGTCTACATATCAAATATTTTACAAATACAGGAAACTAATGAAAATACAAGAATGTTTACTTTTGTTATCATTTTCCAAATACCTTCATTTGCTTGGGCCAACAATCTTTTTTCTTAAAGTTTAGGAAAAAGAAAATATCTTTATGTAGCTGAAAAAAACCCCAACTTAAACAGGATATTACCAAATTTACAAATATTTTCTTACAAAATCAGGGAAATGTTATTAGAAATTTTTCTACAGCTTGTTTTTCATCTCATTAAAACTTTAATTTAAAATCTACATGTAAATTCAAGCATACTTAAAAGGTTTTAGCAAGAGGAGAAACTACATGTCAGTGTCACTACTAGTAAACTTATTCATATTTAGTAAAAGAAGGCTAAAAAGTATGTATATTAATTACTCTCTATTGATAAAGCATCTTTTTGGAAAATGTTAATCTCACTATGTTTCAATGAAGTTCTAGACCTGAAAAAAATCCTAGTCTTTTCACAAGAAATTAACAAGGTTACAGACCTTGAAGTGTACTTAATCTATCTACAAGAGTTTCATAAGCTTTAAAACCTAAAATAAAAATGTTTTTTACCAGGATTCAACAAAATAAGAAACTTGACACAGATGTAATCCATTGGATCAAATTTTATTTCCCGAAGACTGTATAACAGATGCTCATATGGTTCAGCAAGAGCTGGCAATCCCAATAGTGCTAGAGTCAAAAGGTCAAACTTCTGACCATTAGGTAGTGCTGTTTCATTAGGGAGACCATTATGTAATCGCTGGTGAATGTTGTCCAAAAGGAGCATGTCACTCCAAGAATTCTGTAGTAGCTTCATTTGATCATCCACCTAATATAACAAAATGTATGAAACTGATTGGTTGATTAATTAATATATGTATACTATAGTATGACCAGAGTACTAATAATGACAATTGGTCTCAAAGTTCAAGGGGAGATAGCTCTTTGAAAGCCTGAAATATTGTCTAAGATAAATCTGCACAACTTTTAAATAATGATACTTAAATGATAAGTTTCAGTATTATTACACGCAACTAAAAAAGCTAAGAATGTTGTATAGATAATACTGAAATGAGCTAAATATTTAAAAGAGAACTTCAAAAAATAAAGGAAATTGAGCAGTTAATGGGAGAACTATAAATGAAATATGTATTAAATTAGAAATATTTATAAAATAAGTTTGTGCTACTGAAACTAGGTCAAGTACGAATGTGCAATCACGTCTCTAGTTGACCGTAGACAGAGTACAGGAGAAAGCAGCTTTGAAAAACATGAACTTATGAATGAAAAGACAATAGTTCCCTGGAGGTACAGAGATAAGTTTACGCATTTATAACGCTAAAATCCCCAGTTGATTCCCTACAGTGGACACAGCTGGTAGTCCATTGTGACTTTTCTCTATAAACACCATTATTTTTTACAAGTGTGGATCTTTGTTGAGATAAATATTTAGCACTATAGAAAGCTGAGTAAAATAACAAGTCCCTGCTGGCGCCAGTTAGACCAAACGAACGCGCTTAACCAAGGACATAATGGGTGTTAATTTCAGCGTATATCCAACAGGTTAGTGTGCATTCGTATTGAACGAAAATCGTCCAAGTTGCCACTGCTACCTCGGGCACTTTGAAAGCTGGTGCCGAGAAACCACAAGTAACGAAGACCGTCAATCATTAGTAAGCAGTTAAAAAGACAGCGACGATCTAAGTAAGCAATAAATAGCTCAACTCTTTTTCATACGTCAAGACGAGTAACACAGAATCTTCGTAAACAGTAAGTGTTTATTTGTTACGTGTCGTATTTGAAGAAACAAAAACTAAACTGTGAAAATATAAACGGATAAAAAGGTAGCTGACTTATAAAAACTTACTAAATAATGTTTTGAAATTTAAAGAAGTAATGATTATAGCGACTTAAATTATATTCACACAAACTGTATTTTATCTCAATGAATATAATCAATGTTTTGTTTTTATTATATGCGTCTCTCTTCATTCAAAGTTTCACTGTAAAAGTTCATAAGCGCTGTTCCTAACAGTTGTGGGTGACAGCTCATTTTTTTACAAATTATTTATACACAACCCGGTGAAGCAACCATATTTCCGTCCCATACAGCAGTGGTGGACATTTAGGTGTGTGTTTTTTTTGGGGGGGGGGTGCCCCCACTTCAGTTTGTCGGAAAATTCATGACACACACTCCGTCTTGAGACTATCTATGGACTGAAAATATAATATAATGATTCGCTTTAAAATATATTGTTTGATTAAT
>NW_013665883.1:343457-344658 GCF_000517525.1 Limulus polyphemus
ATTACCTATTATCTAAATTAATCATATATGTAAAGACACTAAACGTAATGACTTTATTATTATATATATATATATATGTGTGTGTGTGTGTGTGTGTGTGTGTATGTGTTAAAAACTTTGCTACAATAAAACATTGCCATTGGGTCTGGCATCGCGGCTGATTGACAAAAACAAAACGTTTTAACAAAAAATGTACATTAATGTCATTGCCATTAACTGATTAAAATCCACTAATCCAGCAAGTTTCAAAACGCCTGTTATTACGACCCAGTTAGAACTAGTCTGGGCTTAGCTGTGTCTAGGGTTATGATTGAAATTGACAAGCTGTTTTCATTTCTGCGCATGTCCGGTGTGCGGGTTTTTTTTTTATGGCGTCATCATCTCGTATTATTGCATGGCTAATTCACGTACGACATCGAAAAAGTAACAAACTATCATTAGTGAACATCCTGACATCGGCATAGTAACCTATATAAATAGAATAAGCCTACAACTTTCTAACATCAGCATAGTAACCTATATAAATAGAATAAGCCTAGAGATGGCGAAATTAAATTTATTAAGAACTGTTTAGGCATTGTTGAGTGTGATAAACTGGTCTGCTCCCAAAACCAGACCCAATATTTAGGCCTACAAAAGAGGTTTACTGTATCCCTGTTATAATCTATAGCTAGTTTTAGCTACGTTATATTTGTATGTATCTTAGCTGTAGCAGAGATATAAGATTGTATGCCTAGAGTGTCCACAAACGTTTGAGAGAAGAATTTTTGATAGTGATTATAGAACTCATCATAACAAGAAATACAACAAATCACTTGTGGATGCAGGGAAGGCAATTGGGTATGAATCACTCAATAAATCAGAATATTCGAATCCGTTTGAACTGGCAGCTCCCACCAAAGTACGCAAAACAAGCGATGATTCAGCATGAATTGCAAGACTGCCAGAATAATTAATTGGTTAATTAAATAAATAAATACAATTGTGTTGGATGTCAGTATATTCCAATACAATAGGCTGTAACACTGTAATTTTTTATCTAGATACGCGTAATTTCTATACAGGAATTGTGTATTTTAAAGTTAAACATACAGGGGTTGGACAAAATAATGGAAACACCTAACATTTTGGAATCATAATCTTTGAACATGTTATAAACAATCAAAACTTGACATATTTTTATGTTTTATTGTTTATCATT
>NW_013665883.1:345658-367965 GCF_000517525.1 Limulus polyphemus
AACTGAGGCTGTAATTGCTTCAAAAGGTGGACCTACACCATATTAAAATATATTTTATTGATTTTCCAAGGTGTTTCCATTATTTTGTCCAACCCCTGTATATATACTGAACTAGGATGCAGACACGCAAGTCTGTCAAAGTTCTCTAGATCCTTACGATAACTGCAATATTTTAATTGTATTTTCATTATCCAGTCTTCAAAAGTTCACCCAAAAGGTACTGCTACTTAGACAGCAGATTTAATATAGATACTAAAAAATGTGAAAGATCAACACGGTCATCAGTTAACAATTACAAAATATTAAAATTAAGCTTTTCTCTCTCTATTTTTAGGGGGAAGATCCAAATTAACAATCTACAACAACTTCAGACGTAGTTTGCAGTCACCGAGATACAGCTATTGTAGAAAGCAGTGAGGTAATAATGCAAGCTGATACAGTAAATGACAGTCCCTCTGATCAACCATATCCAGGAAGCAGTACAGAGGCAGACACAGAAGTCTCTGTACTTCAGCCAATTTCCACAGAGACCAGAGATCCAAAGTTCTCGCCATATAGTGAACTGGATATGGCCAAGCGCAGTAGTTTGTACCAACATGGAGCCAGCCAACTACCAGTGATCTAAACATAGATCGTTTCCAAAGCAAAAGTCCTTGCTTCATCAGCTGGAACCATGATAGAGTTTGAAAAAAAAAGCGTCAAAGGTGAAAGAAAAGATGCCAGATGAATTAGCAAGACATGATGCTGCCGACCCGTATCCACCAATGTCTTTCAAAGTAAAAGTTGTTTGGGAGGATATACCGGACACAATGCACAATGACATAATTTACCGCTTTTTGAAAACAAAGGAAGTTATTGATATGTTTGAACCATTGTCGCTCAGGAGCTTACTTGAAGCAAAAGATGGTGACGAATTACGACAATCCGTTTCTTCTCTTGTTCAAAACTGTGGTTTCACATACTCTGAAGGACACATGTACACAGATGCTGAGACGAGAAAGAAGATGGAAATTTAACTCAAAGTGGGTTTGAGAAGGTCATTAGAGACATTGAACCTGAAAGATTTGTGGAGGAATTAAAGCTATGGAAAGCAAAGATTAAGTAGTTCGTGAAGGAACCAAATCAGTATGCAAACATCCAAGGGATTTTTTCAAGTATTTATATGATTCTGGCCTATACAAAATATTCCCGAATATTTATGAACTTTATCAGATATTTTGCACTATTCCAGCTACGTCAACATCAGCAGAAAGTTCATTTTCTAAGCTTGCTATAATAGGCATATTGATCGCATTTTATGTTTCATATTTTATATATAATAAACTTGTTTTGTATCATTTAATAAAAAATAAATAAAACTTTATAAACACTATCATATTTGATTTGATTTGTTTTAATGACCATTTTATTAAAAATTTAGATTAATTTCAGCTTTTTAATTTATTTGCCTCCTTAAAATTTTCTGCCCTGATGTTCCCCAATAGGACAGCGGTAAGTCAACGGACTTACAACACAAAAATCCTGGGTTCGATTCCCCACTGTGGACACAGCAGATAGCCCAATGTAGCTTTGCTCTAGAACAAACAAACAAACTGGGACTGATCGACGCGCAAATACAGAAGTGAGGGGAATAAGTCCTTGTCTTTGGGCGTAAGTATCAGGAAACAGGTTACGAAGGGTTTGTGATCACCCAAGTGAGCTTATAGCTCAAGATATACTAAAATCAAATTATGAAAATAGACTGATTGGTGAACTAATGAGATTAAATGTTAATGAAGGCGCCACTATTAGATTTAATAGAAGTTTCAACTAGAAAAGAGATCAAAGAAAAACTTGCATGAGCCAAAACAATACCAGATATAATGTATCGGGAAAGAACACAAAAACTAGATGTACTTGATAATCCGAAATGTTTCAATTGCTTAAAAGCAAGGTCACTGCTTGAGATTATCCTGGCCCTGTACACAACAGAGAAACTCCCACGGGTATATTAAAAGCTGTACATCGACAGAGGCATGAGAAACACGAAAACTAAATATTACAACTGGTGAATGTTAGGGTACATCGGAGCAAACTGTAGAGTTCACAAAAATATTAACAAAAGTAAACCTACGTACTGGTAGAAATGGCAGACAAAATAAGCCCATATGTCAAAAGGAGGATGGCTCAAAAAAATGTGACATCCACCAAAACACACCCAGAAGTAAAATAAAACATTACAGAAAACTTAGTGTGAATGGTATTCCACCTATAGTCAGGTTAGAAATTAAAGAAATAGAGTCATCTATTAGTTGGTACTGGGGCAAAATAAAAATCCCCATGAAGTACAACTTCTTGGATCCCTATTCTACATTTTACTAATACTTTAACAGGGTGACCCGTGATGGAGGCTAGAATGCTGTTAGAGACTTCTCGCATTATCCGATAATTTTTGATAAAGTTTCAGTGAAACCACGCTTAACAACAAAGTGGGGGTATTTTGTGCACAGGAGGAAAGTCCCTCCCTGTACACCCCCTGAGTTCAACACTGGTAACAAGCGAGGAAGAAATCAGAGAAATAGTAACAGATTTAAGAAAAATTAGAAACTTAGAGTAGAAGAGTTTAAGAGTAAAAAACAAAGAAACTAGGTAAAGATAATGTGGCCGTACAGAAATAAAGACCTCTTTAGGGTGACTAAACAAACAAGACCCTTAAATTTCAAGTTTATGGACATTTTTTGCAATAATACACAATTAGAACACGTGAACAGAACAGGTAGAGGAAGCAGATGGACCTTATGAATACGATACATTTCCTACAGAAGTCAAAGGAAAACAAGAATATGAAAAATTAAATAAAAAATAACGAATCTAACAAAACTCTAATGAATTTAAAAACAAGGCTAGATAACAAAGAGCGCATAATGGATTCAGTATCAGATGACGATGACATGCGTGCAGGTATTAGTAGTAGCCACAGAAGAAACGTGAATTCAAGAGTCAAAAGAGTTAAGTACAGAGCCATCTAGTAGCGAGACACTGTGCAAAAACGCACGGCAACCACTACACATAGTTACCATAAGAGACCAAAAACTCCGTCCCTAATTTAGCAGTGTAAGACTAGAGGGAAGGCAGCTAGTCATCATCACCTACCGCCAGCTCCTGGGCTACTCTTTTACCAACGAATAGTGGGATTGACCATCACATTATAACTCCCCCACGGCTGAATGGGCGAGCATATTTGGTGGAACAGAGATTTGAACCCGCAGATTGCGAGTCGAGCTTCCTAACCACCTGGTCATGCCGGGCCGTGATAAAAATGAATATACAGTATGTAATATCTGGCAATGAATACTGAACTTTGGATCAATGTGGGGAACTAATACATGGGGCAATCGTTGATAATTATATAACCCATCCACAGATGATGAGAACGAACGAGCTAACAGTAGCATTCACGTCTGAAGAACAACAATATGAGCACTAAAAATTAACAGACTATGTGAACATATACGACGAATGTCGCGTGATAACCTAGGTGAACCAACAGACTTGGGAAAGACATTATTTAATTATTTTTGATATCTGTGATAATTTCTACAAGAAAGGTGAGGATACTGAAAACAATTGTGAACTAATATGTATACTATTATAGAGCGATATGGTATATGAATTAATTGAATAATGTCCTAATTATTAATTTAATGTTTCATTATTGTTGGATTATGAATACTAATTACAGGGCTGATTATCATTTAATTATTAACTTTGGTGTATTCAATGCCGAGACATATTTCTGCAAATATTAATCCAATAATATATAAAATATTTTTAAATACTTATTGTTGAGAAATTTCGGTGTCCGTGATAAGGTCTACAAGGAAAATGATGACATCAAGATAATAAAACTAAAATAATATATAAAACCACAAGAATTGTCAAAATACTGAAATCATATGTATACTGTTGTAAAGCATTATAATATATTAATTAACTGAATTATGTTGTAATGCTTAGATCTGTGCTTGATTAGTGTTGAATAATGAGGAGTCATTATAGAATTGATTATCACTTTGATATATTAAATGCCAAGAAATAATTTTGTATATGTTATCCAATAGTACATGAAACAATATATGCGATGAGAAATTTCGTATTAAATTTATGATGTGATATTAGCATATCTTTTAACACTTTTATGGTTTGTTAAAAACGTATGATGTTTGTCCCAACGTACGGCTGTTATTAATGAGGTTCGGTTATATTATGTATTAATCCAGTTAACAACTGCAATAAAAATGAGAGTTTGAGGGACATTTTATAAGACAGAACATTTTTTTATAAAGAGGGAAGGAATGAAATTAGTTGAGCATTTAGTTAAGAAATTTAACGAATGAATTAAATTGAACATTCAATTAGGAAATTTAATAAATAAGTGAACATTAAATTAGAAAACTTTATAAATTGAGCTTTTACAGTATTATTGGACATTGACCGAGGGTGTGAATAAAAAAGCGTGAATGCGTGCTATTCAAACTAAGTCAAATAAGATTGAACAAGTTAACTACGGCTATGAATGAGCTGATTTTTATCCACGTGGGTTAAAGACTTCACCTGTTTAGCCACATGCAGTTGTGTCGTTAATTAGAACTTTGGATGGAATTCACAAAACACAGCTGTAACTTATATATAATACAATATACTGGTAGTTATTTCGGTTTAAAGTCTTATTTTGGAAGAATACCGGGGGCGCTCGGAAACAGTTTTGTTTCCCTTCGCCCCACTCGAGAATAAGGTGAAAGGCATGGTTATGTTTGTTAAATTATAGGTTGTGTGGTGTTGGTTCAAATTATCTATCTGATATTACTGATTTCTAACAATTCTAAGAAACGCCCGATCTCGGACTTCATGGAGGCGGAATCTGTAAATCCTATGCCAACAACTTGGTGTAGGGGGAAACGGGAGTGCCCCGAGAAAACCCACTTTCAATGGTAATGCGCCAATCAATTACCAGTGCCCGGTTAACCTGGAGAATTAAAATGAAAGGAGGCAGGGTGATAGGCGAGTCTATAGAATACTTAGAGAAGCGAGGAATCTCTTAGTCTGCGGATGTTGTTTAGGAATATATTCTTACTGGAAAGGGGGTCTTATCGGGATTGAATCTTCTGGGTCGCTGGTAGGTGAGCGAAATACAAGGAAGGGTTTGTCTGTTAGGTCGTACGGCTGAGTGGAAGAATTGGTGAAGGTGTCAATGAGTAGAGCGTGGGTCTGGCTTAAGGGCCTGGATAGGCTGAAGTTCTAGCAGTTGGCTGGTTTGTTGAAATATAGTGGAGGTGGTAACAGGTCGGTCTTGGTTGTCTGAAGGCGGCAGGGTTTGGATTGTTTTCTTCCTCCTTGGTACAAATGTTTGTGTTGATTGGTCTGACGTGGTGGTACATTCTGTTTGAGTCTGTTGGTCTCTTGTGGTTGGTCGGTTGGAGTTACTTGGTCGGCGGCGGGTGATCGTTGGGAGAGGGATGGGTGTGGCGGAGGAGGGAAACTGGGTGCGGTAGGTGAGGCTTACGATGAGGTAATTCTGCTTTAAAGTGGTGATAGTCGAGGAATCAGCCGCGTGATAGGATGAGAAGATGTGGCGATCTTGATGTAGTGGGCTGGTAGTCCTGATTTTTTTAATATTATTCGGTTAGCGGCGTGCATTTTAGAGTGGGTGGAAACTTCATGGGCTATGACGATTTCCTCGGTCGAGAAGGATTGGTGAACGTTCCTTAGAAAGACTGTATGTAATCTGGAGCCGCTTTTGGGTGGTTGACAGGGAACGAGTGGATTGGAGTTTCATGGTCAGCATAATAGGTCGAAGTCTTCGGGAGATTTTGGCTGCAGGCCGATACCCCCTTTGCGAAGTTTCCTAGTGAGCTCGTGGAAGACTACACTTGCAGATGAAGGAGGCGGTGTCCCGGGGAGAGACGTCGACGTCGGGAGCACGGTGAAGTTTAGTATGATTTTTTTGCAGCTGTAACTTGCTCACAAAGGAAGTTTTATACATCATCTGTCACGATTATGTCACATAATAAAGGCGTTGACTGTCATTACCACGTGCAATCACGTCTCTGATTGGCTGTGGGAGGTATTTTCTTGAAAACAGCTTTAAAAAGCAGGAACTAAAAGTGACAAATTAAGCAGACATAATTAATTTCTACAAGTGTGGGTGTTTTTTCGACATAAACATTTGGCATTGTAGAAGGCTGAGTGAAAAAAAAACCAAAAACAAACAGCAACTAAGTTCCTGCTGGATTCAATTAAACAAAAGAAAAGAAAGGTTAAACCAAGGTCACACTGTGTGCGTATTTCAGCATAAGTTCAATAGGTTAGCGTGCATGCGTGTTTAATGAAAATCGCCCAAGTTACTACTGCTACCTCGAGTATTATAAAAGCTGGTAACCAGCAAACATAAGCAATAAAAAACATCAATCATTAGTAGCAGTTAGAAAGACAGCGACGCTCTAAGTAAGCAATAGCTCAACTCTTTTCATACCTCGAGACGACAACACAGAATCGTCGTAAGCAGTAAGTTTTCATTTGTTATATGTCATATTAGAAGAAACAAAGATATTTACCATGAAAATATAAACGGTTAAAAAGGTTGCTAATTTAAATGGACTTATTTAAGGTAGGAGTATCGAAACTTAAGGAAGAGATTATTACAGTAATTTATAAATTAAAGTGAATTCAAACAAATTGCATTTTACCTTAAGGAATATGATGAATGTATCAGTTTTTAAAACTTTCGTTTGCATTATATGTCTTTCTCTCTCTCTCTCTCCTCATTCTAACGTTTCTAAGAGTTGGATGAACTTGCGAGTTGTGGCTCACTAATTACAAATTATTTATACATAACCTTTTGAGACGATATATGTTTATCCCCATCTCACGTGTAGGTCATGTGACAATATACTGCTTATAATAACTGTTATCATTTAAACATGCTAAGTTATCAACACTCATCAGGAAAGTACGATAAAACATGTATATACTAGATGTACTTCCGCAGGGTCCTCAAAATTAAGAGTAACAATTATTTTCATTTTATTTTTTGCTTTTGAAGTTCATATTTCATGCTGTGTTACAGTCTACAGAGTGCATAATTCTTCTCGTGATTCGTGGCATGCGCATGATTTACTGACGTCACGACAGTAAAAACTGCAACATTATGCGTCCCTTATGTGACGTCATTTTAGTGCCTACTGACTAACTGACAGACAACACACTACTGTATGGTGGTGAGAGTGGTTAAAACAGGTGACTCTTCCAGGCGGCTTTCGGGGAAATATTTGTAGTTATAGATCAGTGCTTTATATAATATTACATCCCAGTATGACTTAGAATCTTTTTTTTTTATCAAATATTTCGTTAATAGCCTTTTACTGATTTCCAGTAAGAAGAATATAATCATATTTTAACTGTACACTTTGTATGCCACACGTTAATGTTTAGTTCAGTACTGAAGCTCATCGAGTTAGCTGGGCTGCAAACATACCGAAATATGCTGAAGTAGAAACTACGGTGGTAGCATACTCAAAACAAGATTGTCCATTCCCACTGTATACTGATTTCCTCGATAGTGGAAGCGCAGCACAAATTATAATGTATAATTACAGCATACACTGATGGCTGCTAAAGACAGGTAGTGCACAACAAAAAAAATAATTGCTTGCAACTGTAGTATATGTCAAACATTACCGAAACTACTTGTTTAGCAGAAAGTTCATCATTCATGTGGACCATGTGTCAGTAAAATGGCTTATGAACCTTAAATATCAAGAAGGAATGATCATAACACTGCAAGAGTACGACTATAGAGTACATCATCGACTGGTCCTTCAACATGTAGTATCAACAGTTTGTCTTGCCAAATGTTGAGACCTTGTCTGTTCTTGAACTTTCCAAATTTTGAAAAACATGTGGATGTTAAAGACATTGCAGAAGTTCTGACATTTATTCATACAATGTAACTATTCCACTGATGGATGTACACCATGAATGGTACTTCCAGAGTTATGGGAAGAGCAACAGAAGGACCAACAAGTAACATGAGCACTACATGCTGTACAGCAAGATGAAACACAACCACACATATATATGAACATAGTGCGGACACTCGTAACCAGTCGCATTTATACGAGCAGTTATCAGTGAATGAGGGTGTGCTGAACCATTGTTAAAACCACCAAGACATGCTTCTCAACCTGTATTTCAGTACTTTCCAGAGCTGTTCGACAGGAGATACTTCAAACTTTGGATGATTCGGAGATAGAAGGCCACTAGGATGTTACAAGCTTATGTTCTAATGCTTGCAAGTAGATTTGTTTGGTCACAGACACATCAATGATGATGCGGAAATAGAAGGCCACTAGGATGTTACAAGCTTATGTTCTAATGCTTGCAAGTAGATTTTTTTGGTCACAGACACATCAATGATGATGCGGAAATAGAAGGCCACTAGGATGTTACAAGCTTATGTTCTAATGCTTGCAAGTAGATTTTTTTGGTCACAGACACATCAATGATGATGCAAAATTATACTGCATGTGCTGCCTAGAGGAAAACTGTTCAAAACCATGTAAACTCTAGCGGAGAATTGGTGACTCTTTTTTTTTTTTATGAAAGTAACTCTCGATATAACTGGTGTTGTCCCAGAGACTGAATGGGGTAATCAGTATATACTGGTTGTTATCGATATTGCACCGAGTGAGCCAACTCTTGTTCACTGGTCAATACATTAGCACAGTCTATCACTGATGTGTCAGCTGAACAACGGATAGTGTGAATCAGAGCATTTAAGAAAGTCCACCTGTACCAAGAGGCTATTTCAATAACCAGTTATTTTCTGAGTTGCGTAAACTATTAAGTACAGCATTCATGTCGCGCACATAAGCACGTTGACAAGCTAAAACCGTACATTACTGATGAGTTAGAAGACAGTGAAAGTACTGTTTTATATCGTACCAACTAAAATGATGACGAGAAAATTGTTTGAAGTACTCATCTGGCTGTCTGAGAAACATCGGATGATAAAGCATCAGTAGAGGAGCTATATAGTTGATATTAACTACCAAAACAGTGGGTTAATGAACTGCTGAAAGTGGCATTTCTTACTTTCTGAGATACCAAGCAACGATGAGATGTCTATGGGACATTGGATGATAAAGCTGCTCCATTTCTATACAATTAGGATAGTCGATACAGACTAGAACATCGACAGTCTGTATGACACATCAAAAATTGTCAAAAGACTACTTTCCTGATTATCTACTGTCATTTATATATTATAAATATATCAAACGAAATGAATATTTGGGATAGCTGATATATTTAGGACTGTGCGAGTACTCAAAATTTTGAGCTCGAATGTAAAACGAGTATAGAATACTCGACTTAAAATTCGGGTTTGAACCAAGGAAATAAAAAGAAGTTTTCTGGGAGAATAAAATAAAACCATTTTAGCTCATAAAAAATGCTAAAATGTTATATTTCTAGCGGGTAGTTCACTCCCTACGTTCCATATCACCCTCTATGTTGGTGACATGAATATTATTTGTACCAAGTTCTAAGCAAATCTCAAATTAACAAATTTTATTATTTTCTGCCCTGACGATAACTGTTAAGCTCTCGCGTTTTTATTTGTATTAGAAAACATACTGTATATTAATGCATTGCTTTCTATAATGAAACCTTCTATCAGAAATAAACAGTGCTGGATTATGCAAGAAATTGTCAGCATTACTTGAGTCCACATATCCTGGTGTAATAAACCAATACAAAGATTACTGTCCTCTGTATTGTTTGATTTGTCCAGCTAATACATGCACTGAATTAGTTATCAAAATAAATTTCTAAAGTTTTCTCACTATGGATGCCATCGTATTCTTAGAAAGATAAAATGCCTGAACTAATTAAAGTACAAACTGCTTACAAAAACACCTGTCCTTCGTACTCAAAAGCCTATACCAGCTGTTTACCTACTATCGGTATGTATAACTCGCGAGTCCCAGCAGGCATTCAAAATGAGTGTGATAGTCTCATTAAAAATATTTATGGGGTGTTTTAGTCCTTTTTAATTCACCATACAGTAACCTAGATAAATTTAGATGTGTGAATAATGTTTTGCCATTGCGCCTAATTCATTATTCGTTATAAAACAGCGGACCAACTGTTTAATGATTATGTATACATATGATACAGGTTTCTTTTCTTTTTCAACAAAGGTACAATTGAAAGGAGAATCTGTGACTTCTTCTTCTTTATCGGGATTCGGTCCCTGTTTTGGACCAGGGAGGGACAGGTTCAGCGTTGACCTCTTCCTCCCCTGACGTAGATTTGGTTTGTTTTGAATTTCGCGCAAAGCTACACAAGGGCTGTCTGCGCTAGCCGTTCCTAATTTTGCAATGAAAGACTAAAGGAAAGGCAGCTAAACATCACCACCCACCGCTCACTCTTGGGCTACTTTTTACCAACGAATAGTGGGATTGACCGTTACATTAGAACGTCCACATGATTAAAAGGGCGAGCCTGTTTGGTGGGATGGGAATTCGAACTCGCGACCCGCATATTGTGAGTCGAACGCCCTAACCACCTGGCCATGCCAGGCTTGCGACTTAGAGGCCTAATACATTCTTTGATTGGCCGTTACTTCTGCTGTGGACTGCAGTTTCGTCTATTCAAGACTCACCATCTCTTGTATCATCAATCATTTCTCAACATCAGTATTAACAAAAATATAATACTAAAAGTACCATATTCTTTTGTTTGTTTTTAATTAAGCACAAAGCTACACAATGGGCTATCTGTGCTCTGCCCACCATGGGTATCGAAATCTGGATTCTAGCGTTGTAAGTCCACAGAAATACCGCTGTGCTACTAGGGGGGGGGGGCTACACTGTTCTTATTACCTTACGTATTTATTTGTAGAATTTCTATTATTAACAACAGTATTCTCATTATTTTCAAAGCATTTTAACCATATTCCAATTTTAGCCGGTGAAGGTTCGAGCTCGATTCGAAAAATCTTACTATAATAAACGTAGCGTATATGTCAGTATCTATGTATGTAACCAAAACACCTGCTCCATCTATTGAATGGCATCGAAAACAAAAATCCATAAAAAAATTCACATCTTGGGATTTCAAGATTCAGACAGTTAGAAAAATAACTGCAGTGTGTACAACAACCATTTCTTTAAAATAAACCACAATTTTAAATAAAAGCACTTTCTTCACAACAAGAACACGAGTTTTACCAGGACTGTACATAATGGTTTGATTACATCCTTATCGAGGTAATTTCTAAATGTGGTATTGAAAAAGTGGAGTTCTTAAAACTATTAATTTTTTCAATAAACTGTAGCACTTTTAATATATAAAAACATTACAGTTTATACCACTAAAAGTTATGAAAATTTTGAGCTCTATATATTGAATGTTGATGCAATGAGTTGCGTATGACTAAAGAGCACAATCCGAACATTTTCCCCATGCAATACCACTAAAAAAAAAAACATTTTTTAGTGAGCGCTGACTGACACTGGAAACAGCACTATTCAAATACGAAAGATTCAATAAAATGAGAAACACAACAATAAAAATCGTAAATAAATGGCAATAAAGGTGCTTGCTTGCGGACATTGCAACAAAAACTGTACAAGTACCTGACAATGTAGTAATATGTATAGCAAACGTACGTTCAGCACAACATTCTATACGAAATAATAAACACGTTTCGCTATCAACTACACTACACGTAAGCGCTTTCGAAAGGTGGACCTTTCTTCTTCAGTTTGCCCCAGAAGAAGAAAGGTGGACCTTTCGAAAGCTCTCGGGTTATAGGGTTTTTATTCATTTCTATCAAGACTTCTTGAACCTACGTGTTTTTCTAACATCATGAATACACTACACGTAAATCATGTACAAACTATAGCGAACAAAAAAGGTGTTTTGCTGTTGCACAATACAAATAGCACCATGCTAAAGTTTTGAACTGAACACGCTAACACAAAGAGCTTCCCTAGTGGAAATAATACAGAAGTCTTGAAAAACCACTTCATAAACAATAAGCTTCAAATAGATTAGAGAGGTAACAATGGACAAAAAAAAGAGAGACTTTTTGTTACATTCAACTAGAAATAACGTACGAAATAATATGGAAAGGTTTATTGCCAATAAAACTACATATCTTCGTCAAACAACTAAAAATTTGTCTGACACACAAGTAGGAGATAACATTAAATTCAGTGACAAATAGTGACACGTTATCACTCAATACATTCCTTAACTCCACCTCCTCCTGCGATCTGCAAACGTTATTTAAAAAACAACAGTTAGTCTATTCTAAACTGTATTATTCTTAAATTTCAGAAAGTTTGAGAAGTGTGAAAAATGAATATATTTAAAATATTGATTTCTATCACTAATATTAGGCCTATTGGCTTCACTGCTTCGTCGACTTTGAACGCAGCACTTTTGGAAATTGTTTTTTGAAGATCATCCATGCGTACCTAATAAAAACTCGTTTAGCTATATATTGTGTCTTGGCATGACACTATTTTTCGGAGAGAGATGCCTGATGGTTTTAATCCGTTGTCCACATTTAGTACACCAATATTTTAATGAAACGTATTTTTATACTGAAATTGATCAAATGGTTAATTTAATATTATTGTTAAAAGTACTGTTTTTAACTTTAAAAAAATCAAAAATTAATTGCCACCTATACTTTACTCAGATTCGGATTACTGTTGCATTCTACTCACTGCTTAATTTTTCATTTAATTTAAATATCTCCTGACAAGATAATTAATCAAAAACCCGTCTGATTTTAAAAAGTAAAGATTTTTGGTATCGAAGAACTGGACTTACAGATATCGGTTTATAATTACATCATAAGACGCATAGTTACATAAGTCAAAACTTGGTAATCCCCGAATTTCACCACCAGGAGATTTTTGTACATTTGGCAGTTCATACAACATAAAGAGAACGACCATGAGTCCATAACATTCTTAAAACAAACATATGAAACACAGAGAAAAGAAGTAGTTTGCTCTAATAACAATCTAAATATGAATGAGCAGCAATAGTTTTCTGTATAGATAAACTATCCTACTTTTTCATATTTCCAAGTCTAGAGCTGGGCCAGAGATTGACAAACTGAAATGAAGAAAGGGTGCAACATTGTAACGTTGTAATGTTTGGTGGCTTTAATAGCACACCCTCGCTGCAAACAACTAGAAACACATTTTCATTTCGAGTATCTTTCTCCGAACTAAATTAAAACATATAATTTCATCCGTATTAATTTTGAACTGAAGCTGTTAATACTGAACGGCAATATGGTGTCAATCTGCTTCAACTGATGGGAAGTTCATATTTCTGGAACTGAAAATATTCAAAAAAGGTGAATGTTATTGGTACTATGGCAACGGTAAAAATAATAATGCACGTCTTCGAAAGCCTCCCCCTCCTTTTTATACTATGAAAAGCGCCCTCTTTTGCACCTGCTAAAAAAAAACATCCAAAAACTTCATCTTTATGGATCATTTCCGATTGATTTGTTTTTATTAATCAATAATAATGCTGACTTCAAATGCCTTAAAAGCATTAAATGATAACTTTATATGAACAGAAACATGCACAACAAATGTCTAGTTTAAGCACAAGATATCCAATTACAAAATATAATAAGATTTTCAATCCATTACATGACTCATTAAGCCTCATAACCAGATGGCTCAGTTAGTAGATTTTAAATGGTTTCACTTGACAGTATTAAGTAGTACAAGCTTTAAAAATAAGTCTCTCGTGAATTTTGTTCCATCGCTCAATACTTTCAGGCTACGTCTTTTCAAATTAGTTCTATTGTAAAACTTCTTAAGAATGTCGAAAAGTTTGTTTCATTACAAACCTTTTTATAATAAACCCCGTGTGCTTATAACGAGCATTAGAAATTTCCGATCTAAACAACATCAAAAACCTCTTTAACTTGGCATTTTTTCATGTAGCGTTTTCAATATAAAAGGCATCTTATATGACATATGAGCCAAACGGCCAAGTCACAGACACCAGAGGCTGAGACAGAAATAATCCTAATTTAGAACTACTGAACAGTGAGCGCAAACACCCAGAAGCACACGACGTCTATGCTGATTTTAACGGAACAACGTATTGATTGAGTCACAATTATAACATCTCCACACTTCAAAAAAGTGGAACTTGTTCAGCCCTCAACCCAGCACGTGAACCAAAAGTCCACACTGGATCTTTTTTAACTTGAATGAAGATGTTAAATGTAATATTAAATTGTTTAAAATCAAAGATGTATACTTTTAAGTATTAATACGTACTGGAAAACAGTATTCTTTTATGATTAAAAAAATCAAATACTTAAAAGTATCTACATAAGATCGTAACTTAACACGTGTGTTTGTTGAATTTCATGTAAAGCTACTCAAAGGCTATTTGTGCTAGCCGTTCCTAATCTTGAAGTCATAGACTAGAAGAAAGATACCCCTCTAACCATAAACTTTTGGGTTACTCTTTAAAAACGAATGGTGAGATTGACTGTCACGTTATAACGCCCCCACAGTTAAAAGGGTGAAAATGTTTGACGACGTTAGCACGTAATATTAACATCTGTAGTGTCAGATCTACACAACACCATACGTATAGAAGCAGGATTTAAGTTTGGAGTCCAGAGGTAGATGAAATGACAACCAATAAAACAAAACAGAAAAGAAAGATCACCTGGATGCGCGCAAGTTTTTGCAAATACAAACTTCTTTCATTTTGTAGTTTTTTTGGTTATATTTGGCAAAACGTCGAGATGTTCTTTGGCGATAGTTCGAGTTGTATCTGAGAATAACATAACACAGATATGTCCATTAGAAATTGTCTACTCGTTACAGAACTTTTCAGCATTATGTTATATTTCCAAGATTCCCATGAATATCCACCCGTAAATGCAACCTTATGTGGCTACCTCTAGCTATTTCCAATCTAGGCTATCTTTATCTTCTCATTGATCTATGGGTCGTGCCAACTGTCAAGTTGACTGGTACGGTTTCAATGCGGCTTAGAAGATGTAGTTGGCACTATCTGGGTTTACCTAAATTGTGACTGGCTCAGCTAGCAGTTATGATGCCGCCGTGGCCAAAGTAGGTTTGAACCGTGAATTTGTGGCGTGTTCTGACAAGAGTTCTTCATTTTGTAAGTTGTTTATCTGTAGGTGTTATAAAGTGAAGCGTTTAAAAAATCCAGCATTGTTATTCTTTTACCGCAATAGTGCATTTGTTTAATATTTGATTTCTGTCTTTCTTTCGCAATTTATTTATTTACCCTGGTATCCATGAGACATTTAACAACATTATTCACTTTTGTCGTTATGTGCAGACTTTTGCTTTTGATTGTTTGTAATTAAGCACAAAGCTACATAATGGGCCATCTATGCTATGCCCACCACGGGTATCCAAACCCGGTTTCTAGTGTTGTAAGTCCGAAGACATACCACTGTGCCACTGGGAGCTTGCTTTGATGAGGTGACTTACCATATCATACAATGTCTGGCCATTTTATTAGGACCCCCTCCTAACGTCTTATTGACCAACCTTTCACCACAATAATGACTGGACTCATTGTAGCTTAAGCTTCAAGATACTAGGAGGTGTCTAGTTGGATTATAGTCCATTCAACAAAGGTGTGTGGTCTAAAGCTCTGTTGGCAGAAGACTGTGGCAATGAATGTGCAGGCAAATTTCATTCCAAAGATGCTTATTCAGATTAAAATCTGGTGATTGTATTGGCTAAGAAAAATGACTGAAGCCACTATTGAGCTCTTCGAGCGAGTTTCGAACAATACAAGCACAATGGATTACTATATCATTTCATTTTTTGCCTTGCTCTTATCCACAGGATGGAAATGCAGTAGTGTGGGCTGGACATTAAAATTGTTAGCAGCATTGATGAGGTATACTTTAAATGTTACACATCCTGCTAAAGAAATCTAATGACTTAACTTCTGTCATAAACATGTTCACATATCATTATGCCCTTCCAAGTTGCTTGCACTGTTGGAACATCACACCCAGAACCTTATGTTGTTTTCATCATATTTGTACTCTACTGTTATCACAGAAAAGGATGAGATGTGACTCATTAGACCCCATCGTATGTTTCATGTTACTGTGTATAGCTTGCACTCTAAGCATCACTAAAGCCATGCTTCCTTTTTGCATTAAGAAAAACTGGGTTTGACTGGTTGTCAACTGTAATATGATAGTTATTTTTTATATACAGTTGAAGATAATCAAATCCTAACCACTGTTGATGGAATCAAGCACAATCTGATGGCTGTTGCGCCTTATAATCTTGTCCAATAGTCTTTTCACCTTATTAGACTCTAGCGATTGGTAGATAACCCTTCTTAACCAATCCCGACAACCTTTGATGGCACCAGTATTTTGAACAGCAATCAACGAAATATTTATTTTCATAACAGTGCTCTTCCTAGAAAGGCACTCACTGCCATGCATATTTGAAAGTAAAATCGGCCGGTCCATTTACTTTGGCCGATCCCCAATCATGTTTTACGTTAGTGCTTCATTGTGCTCGTTAATGCACAATGTTTCACCTGGTGGCTGTGAACATAAGCTCAGTTTGAATATACTTTCATCACAAACGATAACCACTGCTTCCAGTTTGTCCTCAATCTGGTTAGCAAATCAAGATTAGGCACAAATATACCTGAATCTTGAGGTCTTTGACCTAGTCGTTTAGTCTACTATGTAGTGTAAGGTGAAGTTTAGGTCACCAATTACCTTCTCTCTAAAAATTAGTTTTTGTTTTTGGGATATTTGTGCAAAGCTACTCAAGGGACTATTAATATCGTAAAGTTAACTATTTATAAACACATTCGCTAAAAGGCGTATATTTAAATTTAAAGTATGTAATGATGAAAGTTATTATTTTAATGTGATAATATTAATAGTAATTCCAACGTATTAAACTATTTAAAGGCTTTTCTTTGCTTAACCCTGCGATTATCATAACAGCTAATATGTAAGGGTGATTTGTTTGTTTTGTTGAATTTTGCACAAAGCTACTCCAGAGCTATCTACACCAGCAGTTCCTAATTTAGAAGTGATAGAGGGAAAGCAGCTGGTCAACATCACCAACTGCCAACTCTTGGGCTACTTTCTACCGACGAAATGTGAGACTTACTGTCACATTATAACACCTCCACAGCTAAAAGGGAGAGAATGTTCCGTTACGGGATTCGAAACCGCGACCCGCGGCTTGTGATTCGAGTGCCCTAAGAACCAGGCTATGTAAAGATGAAGGTTGAGGATTAAGATCATGGGTGGTTACTGTACTATATTTTGAAGTTTGGTAGTAGCTGTTCTGATATCATACAGTTGTAAGGTTCAAAAGTTAACAGTGATAATTACAATTAAGGTTATCTGGCCATAGACAGCAAATGATAGTAAAACTCAGAACGTCATGGGTTTAAAGTACCGGAGCGTGTGCCTCTGATTTTCTGATTTGTTTTATTTATTTCTAATGGTCAGGCTTTCAATCCGAAAATTTGAATTATCTGATAGATGGAGTATTCTCAGTTTTCTTTCAGTGTTATTACTGAGAATAATTATTTGTAAATCATTCATTCGAAATTTTCAGTGTTTTGAAGATTTTTGTTAGATATTGAAATTTTGACGTAAGGTTACTCTTCAAAAATAAAAGGTGGTGCATTTAAATTTAGGAAATTTTTATACATAGAATACACACACTCATACATACATATATAGAAATAGGGTAAGATAAATACTAATTTTTGTGAAAAAGAAAAAGTAACGAGGAGATAAATACTTTATAAAGCAACTGTCAGAGCAATAAGCTTGCTGGCTTATAACTCCACATACCTAGGTTTGTCATCACCCCGAGGAGATAGTCCATTATGGAAACTTGTGTATTAAAAGACAACAAACAATGATCAGAAATATAGCGCTAATACTTCTGGCCCGACACACTCACAAGGAAACATAATCCAACTGGACTAGTCATATTTTTTGCCTGGAAGTATATGAAAACTTGTTTTCATTTATTCTGTTTTTCTCGTACAGAAAATACATCAAATCAGGAGTACGGCAAAAACAAATTTTTTTTAAATAGTTTACTCGCTTAACATAGAAAATATTGTCTTCAATTTTTTGTTTTTGAACACTGTAGGAAAATAAGAGATATATTCTTAATCTGCTTATTAAGTTCACTTTGTGTTTTCACATGTGAAATCTATACGAAAAAAAGTCACTTCAGAACCATTTCTGAAGCAGTTGTCTCAATATAAATCATAGTTAATCTTCCCAGGTAAATACATCACAGTCACTGGAAAACATTAGTAAACATTATAAGTTATTAACTGACAGTTGAAAGGAGTGGCTCTGAAACATCTTTCTCACTGAGGTCATTGTATACCTCACAGAGGTATACAGCAGTAAGTTGTGGATGTTTTCTGGTGAATACAACATTATCTCATAGTCAATACACTTTTTCATTTGATGATATAGATCCTGGAATTCTATAGAGAGAAATACAAATATCTGATCCTATAACAAAATAAGGATTATCTTACTTATAGAAAAATTAGATGATAAAATAATAAGTGTTCAGAAGTACGAAAAAAGTTTTTGTTGTTAGCATTTCTATATGTAATGGAGAAGTACACAAAGTCTGGTATAGACGGGTGGATTTCTGAGATTTTCTTGAAATCCTTTTAATTCTGAAATAAAAAATGATATACATACAACTTGCCGATCTAATGTCTTTTCAATGCATCCTTCAATAGAAAAGTTAAAAACTCTATGGTGCTGGGGTGCTATGCTAGTACTGAACTATTTCTGCAGTAGCTGATTCCACCAAAATCAATGTTAATCCTCCTGGTAAAGTTGATGGTTGACAGCTTGGATTAGAATTTAGGCTCTCTGTTGATAAGATTTTACAGTGATTCTTAATATAGTCAATCCTTTGATGATACCTCTGAAAGTGTCATGTTGTTTGTTATCAACATCTTGTTGATAAGATTTGCTGTCAAATAAATAACACACAGGATTTGTGCAATGGAGTCCAATGCATAGGTGTTTGATAAACTTCAGGTCCAAGTGAAGTGCATTCATGAGATGTGGGATACTGCATGATTTTCGAACGTTTTTTATTAACGATTTAAAAGAGTGCTTAAGGGAATAATGTCCACCTCTACTTGAAACCCTATAAGTTGATAACCCTGCTAGTAATTTATTTTAACCTTTACTGCTATATACTTGTTCACAATTATTTGACTAAAAAATGGCTTAAACTTTGATTTTAACGTTAAGTATTATTGAAAACGTAATAACATTCATTAATTTTGATTTCAGACCTTGTTCGCTTTCTTATAGTTTTGAATTTTCATCTGCAGTCCGACAATGCCTTTAACTACCTCCGAGCCTTGTTCTCTCCTCTCCTCCAGCCTTATGTTTATTGTTATTTCATCGTTTTGATTTGTTACCTTCCTAATGCACCGCTAACGAAGGAGTTGTCCCATTCACCAAAACGATCGTAACACTAACAACTAGCATTCATACAGACGTTAGTGTTTTCATTAGCGAGGACTAGCTTCATGAAGCAATAATTTTAACAACAAATTATAATTAAATAAGTTTGTTTACTTATGAATTCAAGTTTTATTATTCAGTTTACATGGTAGGCAGTTCCCCTAAGTCAACCTTTGCCTTTTTCACACCTCTTTACCCCCTTCAATTCACGGAAGCTAGGGTTGGAAACCAAATACGGGAATATTTGTATAATAATCTGTACCTATGTTCACCATAATTCCAGTTACTACTCAAACACTGTTTGAGAGCTAGTACGCAGTTATACATAAGTAATGGCTAAATAGGTTATTGAATCTTTATTTTAAGGTAGTGTTTTGACTATACAATTGATAATGATGATATAGTGGGTGTCTATATACACACACACACACACATATATATATATATATATATATATATATAATGTTCATATATGATGTTCATGTATATGCGAGAGCACTAATGAGCAAAAATTAATAACATAATGGGAGTCATAAATTTCGTACGGGGGAGGGGGCGCGGCAACCGTGTAAAGTCCCTTCGATTTAAATGTTGAGTAGCGCAAAAACCGTTAGAGCACTAACGACCGACCATAAACCAGTTTGTTTGATTTTTTGGAGATAAGCACAAAGCTACAAAATGGGCTATCTCTGCTGCGCCCCCCACGGGTATTGAAACCCGTTTTTTAACATTATAAGTCTGGAGACGTACTGCTGTGCCACTGAAGAGTTTCGCACAGAGCTACTCGAGGGCCACCTGCGCTGACTGTCCCTAATTTATAACTCATAGGCTAAGAGTGAAGACAGTTCGTCAATACCACACATCAACGAATAGTGGAATTGACTGTCACATTATAAAGGATCCACGGCTGAAAGGGCGAGTAGGTTCAGTCACCAGGCCGTATCAGCACCACAAACAATTATGAATGACACGTTAGTGGTCGGAAACTTCACAGATATGCAAGGGGGAAGTACACTGCCCCAGAAGAAACCCTTTTACTTGCATATTATCTTGCAGTTCAAGCACCGTATGACTATATCTACATACTCAAGTAATCAACTGACATAGCACGTGATCAGTTAAATACAACTATACAGCGTTTTACACGTGCGTGTTTGTAGGCCTCAAGTTAAACATCTGTATTCATCAAGGGGTGTTAAAAAAACATTGTTCAGACATCCACTTCAAAATGACATACACAAGTTTATTTGGGTTTAAGCTCAAAGCTACAGAATGGGCTACCTGTGCTGTACCCATCGCAGTTATAAACCCCGATTTTTAGAGTTATAAGCCTCCACATTTACCGCTGAGACACTGGGGAGAAATTATCATACATAAGCAAGAAGCAAAATAGAAAACGAAAACAATTGCAATGGTAAAAAAAAAGTTGGTGTTCAACTATGATTTTAAACTCGTATATCAATATTGTGGAAAATTTTTAATTTTACGAATTTATATGACATATGATCCCCTAATTCATTTGTGGGAGCTTTTGGGTCCAATACTGGAGATTTTGGTGAGACAAATGTCACATAGCGAGAACTCAAAACATTGCCCAGGGCCAGAACCCAATTGTGAACTATAGAAAAGTGCATCACCACAGAGTTTTAAGGATTAGTATTACAATAAATATCTCAAGTATTTAATATAATTTCTCTTCTCTGTCAGATATCAACAAAATAACAATTAAATTAACCTTTTTCAAAATCAAAATTTCTGATCATCAACAAATACATTAAAACCATAACGCATAGTTGTGTTGAAGAGAAAGGAACGTTTTCACCAACTGCTTTCAGTGAAAGTATGTACACAGTTAAGTCTACCACATGCTAGAACATCTTTTTTGCTGTTGTTAACTAACATCTACTTATCTTTGTCTAATAACTTGTAGAAAGCTCTTACTCTATTATTTTAATATTGTGTAACAGTAAAATAAATTAAATAAAAAGTATATGCATCCTTTAAAGTTAACAGAGCAGACTTCACCAACCAACACTACCAATTTATAATATAAAACGAAGTGCCAAGGAGGTGTTAACATATTTGGTATAACTATTTCTTCCAACAGGACAGGAGGCAAGAAGAGTTGTGGAAGTAGACTGTTTTTGTTTGAAACCTTTTGACAAAAGAACTATGAAAGCAACTAGCCATACAGATGAAAAAACCGAGAAGACCAGAAGAAGGTAAAAGAGGGATAAAAAAAAAGGTTTAGTTTTCTCTACAAAATCGAACTGATACCATTATCAAATCAGCTGATAAAAGGGGTGCGTGGCATTACGATTTATACATTGCAGAATCACATAATCTTTTATCCAATCAAGAGTAATATACCGAGCTAAACGATGGTCCACTTGAAGCACACCAAACGACTGTAATACACATCATTAATGAGTTGATAGCCACTGATGGCCTACCTACTGCTGCCAAAGACCAAGAACTCCTTTATTGTACGTCATTCCTAAGATCTATAAACTTGATAGCCACTGATGGCCTACCTACTGCTGCCAAAGACCAAGAACTCCTTTATTGTACGTCATTCCTAAGATCTATAAACTTGATAGCCACTGATGGCCTACCTACTGCTGCCAAAGACCAAGAACTCCTTTAATTGTACGTCATTCCTAAGATCTATAAACTTGATAGCCACTGATGGCCTACC
>NW_013665883.1:369010-373616 GCF_000517525.1 Limulus polyphemus
TATTACGTACGACTTCTACGTATACTATTAACTTACGTACTAGTCACTCGTATCGGTCCTACCTACTGTCTACGTCCAAAGACCACGAACTACCTTACTTGTACGTCATTCCTAAGATCTATAAACTTGATAGCCACTGATGGCCTACTTACTGCTGCCAAAGACCAAGAACTCCTTTATTGTACGTCATTCCTAAGATCTATAAACTTGATAGCCACTGATGGCCTACCTACTGCTGCCAAGGACCAAGAACTCCTTTATTGTACGTCATTCCTAAGATCTATAAACTTGAGAATTCTATCATCTCTTCACGTAGTTGTCCAACGGAGCTTATCTCAAATCTTCTAGACGAGTGTTTCTCAAACTGTGATTCCCGTACGCCTGGGGTTGGGGGAGTTATGTGATAGTCATCGAAAGGATATGAGAAACGAAAGGGAAAAATATAACGAAATGAAACAGGAAAAAAAGGAACCAAATAAGAAAACTTCCGGATTACCGTTTAATAATAGTAATTAGTAAGATAAAATATTAAAATACACACATAAAATGTAGCTGCTAGTGGTATTAATACTGAATATCCTGTTTTTTAATTCAAGGAAGCTACCGAAATATATATAGTCATTTTTATTTTTTTTTAATTTTATAGTATAATGTAGACGTTGTTTTGTCTATATTTTAAAATATTGTTTTTTTTTCATTGTTGTTCGTTAAATAACATTTGTAATGCTTTAATGCATCCGAACTTTATGAATCATAGTCACTAGTAGCGGCAGTAGCTTCAGTAAAAAATAATAATTACAAGTAAATAAAATAAAAATTATAGCTGAATATTTGTAATTTTGGATTTAAGTATCAGAGTCATGGGGTACGGGAATTTATACTAAATTTGAAAACGGGTACGCCAGCTTCAAAAGTTTGAGAACCACTGCTTTGGACAATATTATGACATCACTTATTTGTTCTTACCTGAAATAACACTAAAACACTCAAAGTCTTCCCGGATGTCTTCCCACACTTTCGACATCAAATCATTATATATATATATAGTAATCCGTTAAAGTTCTACCTTGATCAACGAAACATTTACACCCCCCTTCCCAATCAATAGTTCAATTCACCTTATAAGACCAGTATTTCCCATCAATGCCTTCTCCTTTGGTGGTCAATTCTACAAACAAGCTAAAGTGGTGGCCATGATCACAAAAATGGGACAATCATTTGCTAATTTATTTATTGGATATATAAAAAAGACAAATGTTTGACAATCTCACTGGTTTATTGTATTTTTAACGTTACATTCTTTATTCGGTCCCTTGAACTTTTTCCGAGAAGGTAAGTGTAAAATACAAATAGTATTTCAACCAAACCCCCTCATTACGGCTACCAGTGGAGGCAACATTAGACATATCCCGTGGTTTGTCATTGACGTTAAACAGTATTATTGGCAATGGTTACAACGTCCTGATTGATCGTGCTTTTAGCTCTTCACTGGCCTTTTTACTTCTGTTTAATTTCCTAATCATGCTTGCAAAAAAAAAAGGACCTTTAGAGTATGATTTTTATTTTTTACATATTCTACATTATTTTTTTGAATTTTTTTTAAAAATTAGAACAAAACGTTTTGTGCAGACAGCACTGGTACTTTACGCCTTAAAGCCCCAACACCCAACCCAGCAGGCCTGTTGAACTCTGGTAATGAGCAAAACGCATCATCGGAAATGAATATGGTGTGGAAGAAATAGGATTACACACTCTTCTTCTGGGAAACACCGTAAAGCACAAAACAAAGAATGTAGTGATAAAAATAAAATAAACCTTACACTATTGTGTTATGAAAAATAAAATTTATTGTACGTACACTTTGCCAGCAAAGGAGTTCAAACCATAACGTTATTTCAATAAACGGTTCCTGTGATATATACATTGTTTAATTTACTTGATGAATAACTTCCACCTGAAACTTCGTATGCTCGAAAAATAAAATAATATTTGCTCAATTAGCATCTTAACTACTTTAAATATATGATTAACTTATGGTGATCAGTACCTTTATATCCATGAATATGAGACTATAATTACACAGCTTAAGCCATTAGGAAAAACCAAGACTTAACGTTAATTAAATAACTAATTTCTAAGTCAGACAGTGTTAAGTTTTTGACAACAAAATAATTAGCTCATGGGATAAGCAACCTAACTACCTTGATTTCAAATATTAAGTAGTTAAAGCAACTGGCAATACTAGGATGTTCCGTTCATAGACACACTAAATCACCGATTTCAATTTACAAATAACTAGTTTTGGAAATCAACAAGATTAACACTTGTAATCTGCTGATTAACCTAGTTAAACATTCAGAAAGTATTTCTTAAAAGAGAATTTGCATTTTGTTTATTTATACCCTATACTGTCAAGGTGCTGTTAGTTGAATGACCTCAAATTTTCATTTTATTGAGTCTGATTATGGACATATTTCTTATAATGAACTAGAACTATATCCACTCTCAAAACAAGAGTAAAAATTGATTCCTTTAAATGTCTTGACAATCATAGTTTGAGAACTTCGGTCATCATAAAAAAAAAGATAACTTAATTTTGAACTTACCTTAAGTTCTTTAAAAAAAATACTATTCCTTGCCCAGTCCACTTGAGCAAACAGGAACTGGTCAATGACTTTACACATTAGTTTGAAAAGGTCCACCCCATACTGATTGCAAGTCTGGTTTTGTAGGAGACTGAACAACTGCCTCTGCCACTCTTTATCATCTGCCATACTCATGTGCAACTCCTTGATAAGAAGTGTAGTTTTATCACTCCCTTCCACTAGGGTAACAGGTGTAAGATGTGAACTTCCTGGGTCATTCCGATATAATTTAGGAGGGCAAGGATTAGATATTACATGAGATGAAGGCAAGGATTTCTTGGGTGCATGGGTAGTTACACACAAGTTTTTTAAGCATTCCCCAGCCTGAGGGTTGGGTGTATGAGGCTGATTTCCCTTGTAAGGGATAGGTAGAGCTAAAGCAGTTGCAGAGAGTGATGAAGGTGAAGGGTCTGGGGAACTGGTAGAAGAACTGAGTTGAGGGATCTGAATAAGTTCCTGCTTGACGAGTGTTGAGTCTGATGAGTACAAGGGGGAAGAGGAAACAGACACAGAAGTGGCATGAGGTAGAGACAATGTTTGAGCTGAGGTTTTGGGTACCACCTCACTCCTCGTAACCTCTTGACACCGTGATTGGGTTAGCTGTTTTTGACGTAGGAGCTGCAACTTCCTCGCTCGGTCCTTTTTATACATGGGACCGAACTTGTTCCTTCCACCCCTCATTCGATCAGTTCGCACCGCTGGAAGAAAAAAAAGAAAAAGTCAAAATTTAGACACTGGAACATGTGCATAATTAAAAACGCATTGTTTGCACAGCAAAAAGTACTGTTCAGATATTTTTTTGAGTATGAACAAATACCATGCAATATTTATTCAATCACCCTTATGGTAAAATAGCTAAAGCTGGTTGTAAGAATGATAACTGTTGGTGGATAATAATGATCTGGTCCAAAAGTCATAATTAGAGTGATTATCATTATAAATGTGATATCTTATCTCATGAAAATAATATGGAGAATAAAAAATACATTTTATCATAACTAACTAAACACGCTGCTTTATAAATAAGATACACTTTACCATAGATGACTAGTTTGTTTTTATTTGCATTAGTGCAACAGCAAACACAAAAATAAAAAAAATTTAAACATGCCAATTCTGGAAATGAAACTGATGACAAGCAAGAGTCATCCAGTGACAATAAAAGTAAAAGTTGTTCATTATGGCATCCCTTAAAACTGACACCAATAAATGGACTGAAGAATTGTGTCATTGCAAATATTTGACAAAACTCTAGCAGTTATTTTTAATCTTTCTGCTGGGAATACTTTCAGTTTGCTCTATTACAATTTGTGTTATTGAAAACTGTATTCACAGATTTCAGTTACTTAAAAATGAATAAAAACACTGAAAATATGTAGTTTTCAGTTTCTTTATTGACCCACAACTTAAATAACAATACAGACTTTTTACCTTTAATTATAATACATTTTTACAAAAGAAATAAGAATATCAAATGAGCCACATAAAAATTGCAAGTGAGCTCAGCACTTTAGTAAGAAGTTTTTAAATGCAATTGCAATTTTTTGCGAATGAGTGTAGAAGTAAAATTAGAGCCCTGATATATTATTATATCTACCTTTGATTATCAATTTGATAATACAAATGCTTGAATACTTGGTAATACTTAGCTTTGATGATCAGTTTGATAATGCAGATGCTAGAATACTTGGTAGTATTTAGCTTTGATTATCAGTTTGATAATATAGATGTTCTTAAGTTACTTAATCTAGTGTTTTTAAGTTATTTAATCACCAATTTCATACTGTTACCATCTTGCAATTACTGTACCAAAAAATACCAAAGAAATCTTTAACATCCGATATGAATGATTAAAAGGAAATGTAAGAAACAAAAGTTGAATATTAAGCAATATACTGTCTTTAAAATTAATAAATTAATTTATTTTTAATGCCTAGGTTTGTTTGTTTTGAATTTTGTAC
>NW_013665883.1:374159-383645 GCF_000517525.1 Limulus polyphemus
CCAACTCTTGGGCTACTCTTTTACCAATGAATAGTGGGATTGACCATCACATTATAACACCCCATGGCTGAAAGGGCAAGCATGTTTGGTGTGATGGGGATTCGAACCCGCGACCCTCAGAGTGCGAGTCGAGCGCCCTAACCATCTGGCCATGCCGGGCTGTTAATGCCTGGTATGAATGATTAAGCATGGAGGGCAAAAACTGTTTTTATAAAGAAAAAAAAATTCTTTGTTTAAACAGCTAAACCTTCTTGAAATTTATAAAAAATATTCTCTTTGTGTCCTCCTTATAAAATTATAGTTAGAAAAGATAAAAGTTTTTATATAGAAATCTTCTGTTTAGCAGTGATGTAAGAAAACATAGTACAAGTCCTCTTACATCCAACACATCACGAATATTTAATAGTGTTGCTTATAGTTTACATTATTTACTTAAAAAATTTAAAAGAAAAAATTGAATGATTGAGATCCCAGTTTATTCTTTTCAAAAATGAAATAAAATGTACGTATTACATCCTCATGCTGCTTAATCTAGTTATTAGTCAATTGATTTTAGGTGAATTCAATTTTTAGCAAGTGTGGTAAATGTATTGAATAAATAATACTGTGAATGTGAGATAGCCAAATTACGTTGTAAACAAAACAGATGGGCTGGTCTAAGCTTGTTTATTTTCTCATCTGAACAGTTATTTTAAATGTTCATTTTATTGTGATTATTTAATTTTTATTTATCTAAATATCCATTCTTTATGTTGTATTTTGATGATAATTAAATTTTACAAAGGAACATTTCAACTATATTTAATTAAAAAACATCTATTAATATAAATCTTGAAAAGGAATGTGTGAAAAAGGGCAAAAAGTAATGCAGCCATGGTTATATGTCATTTCCAATAGCTAATTTTCAATTTCCCAGTTATCTAATTATATTAGACTTAAGATGTGGTTTAAGTTTTTATAATGTTTAAAATACACAGCATTATAAAACTAAATTTGAAACTATTTTACATCAACAATAAGAGCAGACACCCCTTTCATAATTCTGTTTCATGAACTTTTATGTTCACCTTCTATTTGGTAATATTTCAAATAAAATGTTGTATTCTTGCTATGTGGTAAAATTATTAAAACATTAATATTTTTTTTACAATGAATAACAATCATTTTTCATTATTAATAAATAAGCTATATTAAAGTCATATAGTGGATATTAGGCAGCACTAATGCATTGTTATTTGGGGCTTAACTACCACCTCAAAAATTATTACAAATACACATATTAATATTAATTGGCTCTGCAAGAAGACATGGGACTTGGCTCATATTTTATATATATAAAAAAAACAGAAACAATTTATGATAATGGCTCAAAGAGTCAATACTTTTCAATTATATAGTTCTACTTAATCTACTATAATATGTTATATAATAGTGAGTATGTGTGTACTAGCCTTCCAACTTCATCCCAACTTCCAGACACTTCTGGAATCTACAGTATGGACAACGTTTCCTCTGGCATTTGTCTATGTGGCACCTCCTGTCTGCTACACATGTGTATACCTTCTTGTTCTGAACAGTACGCTTGAAAAATCCTTTGCAAGATTCACACGTGAGCAGTCCGTAATGGTAGCCTGAAACATTATCTCCACATACTGGACAGAGCTCTTCTACTCCTTTTGTATCCGGCGGCTCATGGAATTTCTGGATGGATGCTGGAGTACTCAATGTGTTACTGGCCTCTGATAATACATGAAATATTGCATATAGGTTACTTGTTCAACAATTAATACACAAATATTTAGTTAAGGTTAATTGATACCTTTTATTCCTAAAAAAACAATGACAATCTCTAAGTGTTAAATATCACTTATTGTTTTTCACTTTTAAACCACAGGATATATAAACAGCATATAATATGAAAGTTCAAAACTTCTCAACAGTTCTGAAACAGATTGTCTAGGAAAGAGTACTTCTTGTGAAACATTCTAATAGTAATGAATTTAACCCATTATATATCCATTCAAGATTCAAAGAGTATTTGGAGTGAAAAGAAAAGTAAACTTTTTATTATTCTTTTCTATGCTTTTGTGGTATATGAATATTCCATGCATTTCTATTTTCTTGTAATATCACAGTATTTATTCTAAATTTACCCTTTGTTCTGTAGATGTGCAGGTTTTCACAAAACAGGTGTCCAAGAACGCTGTTAGGTTGATTTTATTCTAAACTACCTTTGTTCCTTTTTTATTGTTCTCAAAGTGGATAATACCTGTTCTGCACAGGAAAGATATTGCGCAATACAACATATTATTTTACTACCTAGCTGAATTCTTTGCTATGCTTGGCCAGGAGCACATCACATGATATGAAATATTTTCAATAGTACCTTGAAAAGTTGATCAACAGATCCCATCAATGTTGCCTGGTTGCTAAGACTATTGTCATGCATGCATGACATCACACCAGAATTTTGCATTCAACTTTTTGCAGCATGGGCCTAATTTACAAACAATGTGGAAAATCTTTCCAGCATTCTAGGCAAATTTTATACTTACGTTAGACAGGTGTGTATTTTATATGTTTATTAGTATGATCAAATGATGACGGGCTGTTATATTTTGGAAGTTAAACAATTTCTAAATCTTATATATTTGTTGTTGATTCTTAAAATGAAATGTTAAACTTTAAGACTTACATGTAGGCCCAGGGATATAAGCTGGATATATTATGTAAAAGTACTTATTAATCAGATTTGAGTAAAACTGAAAATAAAAGAAGGGGGGATAAAACAAAACAATTATTGACTGGTCATTTCAGGCAATGGGTTATTTCTTGACCTCAGGAATAAGAGTAGCCCTTTTGCCATTATAACCAGTTAATAATAGTTTATTATGTAAGAATATCAATAACAGTGTCCTTCAATGGTTGTTCTGGTGCAATCTATAGGTTGTGGCTACATCTATGTTGTAATGAAAATGACCAGTTACATGCATGCTACAAAATGTTATATTAGGTTAGTATATATAGTTTGTGAGTGAAGCAAATCAGATCAATCTGTTAGCATTTAAAGGCACAACAAATGAAGATTTGGACCAGTTCCTGAAGCAGGGGTACAGGTTGGACAATGCTTAGTTCTGAAACCAGCCTGTTTGGCCTTAGACTCCATTGAACACTTGCATCAGGAACAACTTTGGGGCTGCAAAACAGTCATTACCAAGTTTGACCCAGCAGAAAACAGCAATATACTGGGCTGAATTTCAGGTTCAGACAAGAGATACCACAGAAAGCTTTACTGCATATGCAGATGATCTGTCCCAATTTCATGGTAAAGCAGCTTCATCTCAGTGTGAGAGATCTTATCACCATTCAGTTGCTGTTACAATGCAGTACAAAGTTGTAACTTCAAACCATTTTCATGAGAGGAAGAAACAGATGCAGTGACTTTACCTCAGATAGACCACCCTACAAGGGCACCAACATCATACCAGGTGCAAACCAAGCTGAGGGTCAACCAACCACTCACATATGCCAGCATTTTAATGCAACCACACTGGTATCCAGTGTACAGACAGGGTCATCCCAGTCCTCCAATCATTTATATGCTGTAATCTGTACTGCCAATGACTCTGCCAGTATGTCATGACAGAAGCCTGTGCTTTGTCTGGGGAGCAATGGGTTACTTTGAAGTGGACTGCCTCTTACATGTAAGCAGCAAAGTAGATAAGGCTATTGGTTTTAACCAACAGAGAAACAGGTTCAGGAAATCCAAAACCAGGCAGTGAGTGCTGCAGCTGTAGCTATGGGAAACTAGAGAAGCCTGTCCAAGCCAAATCTGACCATTGACTTGAGGGAAGAGTACAATGAACAGCTTGCACCAAAAAGTGTGGTGGTTAGCCGAGCTCTCTCTGGGCTGAGTGATTCTTGGTATGTGCCTATCCAAGTACAAGGTCGAGAGATAGGATTTCAAACTGATACAGGAGCAACTATAACACTGGTCACTCTTGCAATATATTGAGCCCTCTGTGCAAAACTGTCACTTTGGCCAGTCAAGAAAGTTTTTTCTGGTGAATTGAAATAAACTATATATTAATGAAGAGGTCACTCTCCAACTATGTTTAGGAGGTTTTGCTCACAGAACAAAAGGTAGATGTTGCCAACTTCAGTTCTGGCATCAAAATTCTTGAAATTGGTGTACTGCACAATTTATCAGTTAGTTTCATCTGTACAACAGGTGAACTGATGTTCCACAGTACAGTTATCCAATTTCAGCCTAATCAAACCTAGGAACAGTGGACTGCACAAGTAAATTAGGGAGAGGAATTCACACAAGTGGGTGTCCATGATTTGCTAGGGGCAATATCTAGTTCATCGCTATGTGTAATGTAGCTATTGAGCTGATTCATGAAATAGGTTATTTCCTGTTCAGAGAGCAAGCAGCATTAATTAAGCAGTTATCTATTCAAGGAGGGTGAAATTCCAGTGTTGTTCAGCAATTATGGACAATTGGCTATCCTGCTGCACTGGAATGGTCAATGGCATAGTAAGCAAAGTGAAAGTAACCCCTACTACTGGTAATGCTAGAGTTACATTCCCTCCACCACATATGAAAGTAAATATATGGATATCAACACATATGAACTCTCTATTTAGGAATTGTGCAGACAATCTTCACCCAACACAGTGGAAGCAACTCAGTGAATTGTTGGCAGGATATGTTGATGTAATTATAAGATCAGATGGTTTTGATCAAATGAGAAGTCAACAGTTTTCTTTGGTTTATGTCCTATTACAGATAGTTTGTGGCCAACATTTCCAAGATTGTCTCAGCATTACCAGTTCTTAATAAGGCATAGACACACTTCAGATGCTGTGAGGAATGCAAGCAAGCATTCCAGTACCTAAAATGTGCTTCATTAGAAGCCCTGGTGTTGGTATATCCATGACTAAAACTGCTAGAAACAGATGCCAGTGATACTAGAATCAGAGCAATGTTATTACAGTTTCAGGATAATGTAGTACATGTAATAAAAAATGCTAGTCATGTGCCTACAGCTCCTGAATGCAAACACTATATGATAAAGAAACAACTGCTTGCACTTGTTTATTTGTAAAACACTTACATGCTTCGTATGGTGGAAAGTGTACTGTTCAAGTGTATCATGTGTCTCTCAAGTAGTTCAAGAACTTTAAAAACCCCAAATGGATTATAACATGCTGGAAACAGCATTTAAGATAGTATGATTTTACTATAAATTATCACCCAGGCCTATAAAAAAGATGGATATCTTGCCAGATGATGAAACATCATCCATTCAAGGAATATCAGGATCCTGGACATTGTGTAGGAGTTAAGACCATTTCTGTCATAACAATGACAAGCTATACTGTATGAGATTCCACTAGTGGATGGATGCCATGATTAATGCTTTGGGAACTACTGAAAGAAAAAATGAAGGACACATAATTAGTGTTGCCATGCAGCTAAGTGAAATGCATTAGCTCTGAAAGAAGAATACAGCATGAATGTATTTAACCTATAACAATTGTATAACAAGTATATGTGCTCAGGAAGGTGTGTTGTACAACAGTTAATGACAACTAAGCAGTGTTACAGCTTGTGGTCCCCAGAACTTTGAAGCATGAGTACCTCCAGACTTTGAATAACACAAAGGTGTTACATCCGCTTGTGCTAATGTTTGATGGAGGTTCTTCTGGCTACAATAAATTCAAAGCATTCAGTATTGGTATGAACACTGTACAGTGTGTGCCATCTATAGAAAAAGTTGACCTAAACAGTGTAAAACCCACACAGATTGTTGGTTTTTCCCAATAAAAAATAGTCTTGGATATCACTGGTCCACTCTCGGAGATGGAAAGAAATAACCTGTGTATACTCGTGTTCATAGACTATTTCACAAAGTGAGCCAAGGCTTATCCATTAATCAATACATCTGCACAGTTCACAGTTGATGCAATGGCAGTGCACTAGATGGTCTGGTTTGGAATACCTGGATAAATCTATACGGATGAGGGAGCTAATGGTTCTCTGACTGCATAAAGTGTTAGATTTGATGAAGACATGAATTTCACCTTATAACCCCCAGCCTAAGGTTTAGTGAAAAGGATGAACAGATTGTCAAGCACATACTTACTAAACTTATCAATCCCAACTGAACCAACTAGGATGAGCATTTACCCAAGGTTATGATAGTATACCATGCAACTGAACAGAAACACAGATTGTTTGCTGAATATACTGAGGCTCAGTCAAGAAGTCTTGCTCCATGTAGACATGATGTACAGTCCTTCACCTTGAGCAGACATTCCACAGTGTTCAGATAAATATGTGGAGTTTTTAAGGTCTGCATTAATTGACGTGCTCAGGTTTGCACATTAATAGCTAGGAAAAGCTGCTGTGCAACAGAAGAGGGGATTCAATAACACAGTGAAGGAATGACTATACTAAAGTGTAGACTTGGTGTGGCTTTGGTATGTGCCAGCAGCATAGAAGCCTCTTGACTCCAGCTGAAAAGGATCTCATCTTGTGATCCCATAAATTGGCATAAGAGCATGGCACATTTCAATCAGCTACATTTGTACATTACTGACAAGACTTTGGTGAACTGGCTTGACCAAGGCTCAGAAGAGGAGATAGTCAAGTCATATGAAGATGAAATGACTGTTTTATCCCAGTTTAATATGGAAGATTAGAAGTAAATAGCTGAGAGTATTTATCTAGCTGTTCATGATGAGTCAGATGAGGAAAACCTATATCTAAAGGTGAGACTAAGCTATGGCAATCCGTGGAACCAATGATGATGATCTCTCAATTGATATGGCTGGGATTAAACTTAATCAACAGCAGTTAGAACTGTCAAGTGATTGTAGAATTACTGAATGAAAGGAAATGGCAATCCTTTCTTTCCAAACTATCAAGTTATGTTCACCATATAATTTATACACTACACTGTTTAATTTCCACTTAATTACCACAAAGCTAAGACAAATGGAGCTAGCAGATGTAATGTTTAGTACATTAACAGTTTATTCAATTGGAGATGATAGCTAATAGTTCAAAAACTCAGCTGAAAGAATGTCGTGACACTTCTTTTTGACCTATCAGGTGATATTGTAAGATACAGTGTATGCTCTAAATTGTATAACTACCACTCAGTCATCTGAAGGTAGGACAATTTTTTGATTGCATGGCTTGTCCATTCTATTCATCACTTTGCCAAAAACTAACGTTAGGCTAATATGGCAAAAATAAAGCCAATTATAATGAGATTTTGGGTAAAAGTATACCCTACAACCCTCTTCATACTGATTGTGCCTATTTACAGTTATCATTAAATATCTTTGATAAAAGTTGAATAATTAACTTGTTGTGCTGTAAATAACATGATTCCCACCTTCTGAGGTCTTGATCAATAGTTTATAAAGTACCTAGCTGAATCCAAGTTTTACAGGTTTTCCCTTTTGCCAATGATGCATTGGTCATATTCTCCAATTATCCACTGAATAAAAATTAAAACACAGGGTGATTTGCCTTGATGTAAGGCACACTTAAAGCCTGTTAATAGCAATTTTCTGTAATTTGCAATAAGTTTATGTTTCCTTTTTCTATGGATCTTGCTATGAATATTGCTATTTGCAGTTTTTGCTCAATTTCAATTAAAAAGTTGGTTAGGTGGAGTTGCAATTGAATAAACATCTTGAATGTTCAAAATATAATGTACTTGATATGGAAAATGTAGTTTGTTTGTTTTTCATTTTATTTGGGCTACAGTCAATGTGTACTTGAGGCACATGAAATTTTATAAAGTTAATATATTTTCCTAAAGCAACAGTTCCTTTTCAAAATGTAATATTTAACACAGATAATTAAGTAATTTCCAACAACAACAACAAAAAAAAACAACTTCTGACCTAAATGACAGCTTCAACCATGAATTATATTAGTTCAAATTTCTTTTGTGAACTTGCAATTGTGTATTTGTAAGTGTAAGGTTATTTGCAACAGTGCATTTCTTTTCTCTTATAAAATAGTTATGTATATCATGGAATTAAATGCAGCTTGTTGTGCAAGCCAATGTTGTTTTTTTTCTTTTTGATAGTGAAGCATTCTGTTAGTCGATGATCTTAATCATGTAGAAATCTGAATGTGACAGTGATTATTAATGAAAGCAACTGTTTCACTTGGATGAAATACAGTTTGTCCCAATGATGGGACAGCAGTATGTCTATGGACTTACAACACTAAAATCTGGGGTTTGATTTCCTGCAGTGGACACAGCACATGGCTCAATGTGGCTTTGCTCAAAAATAATCAATCAAATAAAAAACATTTATGGCCTAGAAAAATTAAGCTTTTAAAATTTTTGATGAAATGGAAAAGTACATGTATTGCAAATCAACATATAAGGATAATGGATACGAGTTACAATTTTAACAAAGTGAAAGTAATATCTTGAGTTTTTAAACAAATACTTACAATTAAATCCATGTTTTTGATATGCAGGCCTTTCATATGTTTTTTACCTGCTTTAGTTTTATATGAGAATATTTAAAAATATTTTATTTAGTTTCTATGCAGTTCTAGCATTGCCTCATTCTAGTTGATTTTGTTTTCTGTAGTAGATGATGTCTATGCTGTACTAGAGGATATAGCATTAATATAGAATTTATGTTGAAAAAAATCAGTGACTATAATATCCTTTGCTGGCTGAATTGACATGCCTGTATGTTACAGCCAATCAATGTTATGAAAGAACAGGGGTAACAAAATGGCATAGTCAACCAGACAAAGAAACAGCATTTACCTACTGAACTCAAGCATGCTTTTGAGTTCAATTCTACATGGATATATACAAGTTCAATTCAACTTGGAGATCCTGTTTAATTCCACAGAGATCTTGAAAGAAAAAAACTGCAGACTTAATTATGATCCAGAATAAGCAATTGTCTTTGCATTTCTATAAGTATATATACTATCTTTTGTTGTTGTTGATAATAAAGATTGTGTTTGTTTTATTAAACTTGTCCAGTCTCATTATTTCTCACACAAAAGTAAAGTAAGTGATGTTTTCAAATACAAAATATTACACAAACTTCCATGTTGAATCTGCTGTTATTAGGGGATCCAACTATCTGATACTTGTAGAGATCAGTTCACCTGAAAATACCACACTTGCAATTGTTTGTTATCAGAATTGATAAGGTTTCTGTAGAGTTTTATTGAAACTAATATTTTGTTAATTTTGATTTTTCAACATAGAGAAAAGACAATTTCAGCACAAAATGCCATTAAAATATTATTGTAAATTAATACTTATTTAAATGTTTGTATTGTTGGTTGCAGAGAATTCTAGAATCAAAGATATGTAATGAGCACATGAACTCTGGAAACTTCAGTGAAGTTGTAAACGAAATAGTAAAGATATAAATCAATCAATAAATAAATCAATAAATAAATAAATATATATA
>NW_013665883.1:384645-386997 GCF_000517525.1 Limulus polyphemus
AACCATTGATATGTTGAAAAGGTGACTTTGTAGTGCAGGCATAGTTCGCAATTTATATCACACATTTTAGGCCTATTGCTCTCTAATATTTTGCCAGCTGTTGCGTTTAAACCATAACGTTTCCGTGTCAAGGAGCGTTTGTGTTAGATTCTAGCCAAGTCATACCTGGTAACATTAATATTTGAAAAAAAAACAAAAAAACGTAACTTGTCAAAAACAAATGGAAAATACTAAAATGTCTTTGAAATGATGAACATGTTTCAGGCCAAGGCTCTTCTTCAGGTAGTGCATAAAATCGTTATAAAAACCAAACGAGATACATTATATATACATATTCGAATGACAGTAACAGAATAAAGAAATGGAAAGTTAAACAGCGCATCGCGTGTACATTAAAACAATATTGTTTAGGCGAAACAAACAATACCGTAAAATCCATGTATGTGATACACAATAAATTAATAAAATAAAACAAACGGGAATGAATTTAAAAAGTACAAGATAATTCAAAATATGGGAAAAAAAACAAATCAAATTTCTTACTTACGGGTACTAAACTACTAGTTAAAAAATAAAAGAAACGAGAGAATCTGAAAATGTACATGTTGGGTGTAAAATCTAGGTCAGAAAGAAACGTTAAATGATAGAAATTTTTTGTTTAATTTTAGCGGGAAAGGGTTCTAAGATGTATATGAATTAAGTGCTGTTCCAAGCGTTCGCGCAAGGAACGCTCAACTGAAACAGATCCTAAGATAAATAATTTGAGATGAGAAAGATTGTTTGTCATTGCAAAAATGTCACTGGCTCTTCGAAATTACCGTTAATAATGTCTTCACGAAATCTTTCACTAACTTTGCAACCTGTCTCACCAACATTACATAAATTGTTTAAAATACCACACATTCTGCAATAAATGATAAACTCGGAAAGACACGTGAAAGAATGTTTAATTTGAAAATGTTTCACATCTTATTTTGTTTATCTGTAGAGGTTTTAATTTTTATATTTAAATTCGTAACTGAAGCCTAAGTAAATAAATGTTTAGAATTTTTGACAGTGATGGATTAATGTACACAGTCTGTAATTTCAAGTGTTTGACAGTACAGCAGTATCATTTTTTAGCAATTTCTATAGTCAGACAGACTGCAGGTTTTTGAAACTTCAGAAAAATATTAATTACTTACAACTTTTAACTTGGTAACTTGTTTTTCTAAAAGTTTAAATTAGATTTACTTTGATTAATTTTATTATCTAATGTCAGATATTTTAAAATATAATAAAAGACTTCAGGAGTGGCTTTCTTAATCCGTCTAAAACTGTTATCCGTTTTGTGGAATGCCAGAATTACGTAATTGTTTGTTTGTTTTTTGAAGTTAAGCACAAAGCTACACGATGGGCTATCTATGCTCTGCCCACCACGGATATAGAAAATCAGTTTCTAGCGTTGTAAGTCCGAAGACATGCCGCTGTGTTACTGGGGGGGGGGGGGGGGGGATTACGTAATATGCTAGTGTTACTACGTGGATGAGTAACAGGAGTGGGACATCATCGTAGCTGAACTTAATTTGTCTTTATCGTGTGGACAACAAAACCATACCCTGGTATATCAAAACATGAAGGCAAAAGTGCCAGTGGGAAGTCGGCTGCTTGTCAGATAACTCTGAATAGATTAATTCAAAAGCACACCTAAAATAGGTAATTCTCATTAACAAGACTGTCTATTTTTTCCAGTGGAGCTTCGTGTTATCATATAGGTATCCGATATCTTGTATACGTGACTGTAGCTGTTAGTTAAATTGTGTACTTAAAAACGTAGATAGTTTGAGCATTAAATCATAAATATACTTCAAGATATAGCCTCACACATTAAGATGTAAGAGTCTATGCTCTATAGTCTATACAATGGGCTTCGTGAATTTTGGGAAAACTTAATGATGTTAAAACTGTAAATTAAGAAAACCATTTAATATTATGGTAATATATAAAATAAAAAATCACATACATACCGAGATAATTTTCAATCGAAATTGGAAAAACTACTGTATTTTATAAAATTTCAAAATGTGTGCACATGGCTGTAGAACACAAACAACAATCGCTGCACCACATAAACAAAATGTTTACATAACAGAATTACCCGTTAAATATAAATCTATGAAACATTTTAAAGGGGCTGAGTACGTTATATTAAAACGAATTTGAAAATGCAAATAAACACGTCACGTGACAACAGCAGCAGATATATATATATATATATATATATATATATATATATATAGTACGTACGTACGGTAGGTAACGTACGTTACGGTTACGTACTACTTGTGGTACGTTACGTTACGTAGTAAGTAC
>NW_013665883.1:387018-398086 GCF_000517525.1 Limulus polyphemus
TATATATATATATATATATATATATATATATATATAGTCGCGTTGGAACGGAACTACGTTTTGACATTCTGTGACGTTTCATAGGAAGTGTAATTCCACTGAAAATGTATATAACAGCCCTTCCCAACGCAAAATATCCATACACTCTATCATTAAGATATTCAAGACTGGGGATATCCCTTGCACTTAACAGTATAGAGAATAAAGGAATATGGATGAACTTGGAGCATCAGAGCAGAAATGTGCAACAAGTTGTACCTTACAGATGCCCCCCCCCCCCCCACACACACACAAACACAATTTCCTCTTAATTTGGCCAGTGTGGCTCGAAATAAAAACTGTGTAAAAAAGAGCATTTAAGATCTATCTTTCGTCTCGTACAATCAATGCCCAATAAAAATTTCGTTCAGTACCATAACTCATCAGTTAGGCTGGACGATAACAGACAATTCTATGAAATGCTATTGATATATGCACTATATTACTTTAAAATTTAACAGTTTAAACACCGAAAGACCGCTAAAGTTGGAAAACCAATAGGCCTAAAAGTTGTTATAAAAACAAGTTAACTGCATATGTTTTTTGTATTGTTGTTTTTTGCTGTAGTTATGTTGTTTTTATAACAACTTTTAATCCTATTGGTTTTCCAATATTTTACCAGCTTTCGGCGTTTATAACCGTAAGCTATACCCTTCCAGTAATGAGCAAAGTGCAACGTCTTGTAATAGATGTGAATCCACGAGCACAAAGGTCAATGGCAAAAGTGTACTTACCGCGTTTACAGTTTCGGATTTTACACATTTAACTTTATTGCTTCCTGTTGCCCGTTTCATGTGTTTTGCGACATAGGTTAGTTAAAGTGAAAGTTGTTGTGTTAGATACACCTCATAGTATGTTTAAAATACTGCTTAATTTGTATTACATTTAACATTGTTTGTTGGCCGCGGCATAGCGGCTCGTAGAAATGACTCCGAGTTTGTTTTCCCGAGTACAAACGTTTAGCCCATAGTTCCGTCATCTCTTAATCGATTTGAGATCTAATTACAGTTTTGGACTCAGGAGGTCAAACCCTTTCCACTGACGTATTTGACTACGCCCAAGGTCTCACAAATTAATTTACTCTAGTTCTGCCTGAAAGAATTTCAATTTAAGTGTAGGCTAGGATAGATCCTGATGAGTAATAACATCGAATTGGGTATACGCGCGCCCCACGCTTGGTATTGCTGGCGCACAAAAATATAGCCAATAAAAAGGAAAAAAAAATGTCTCATAGATTAATTTACTCTAATTCTGCCTAAAAGAATTTCAAGTGTCGCGGCTATTAAGGTTTCCCTTTTGTTATATTTTCATTACACAGTCAATATTTTAGCTATATATTGTAAGATTCCGGTCTTCATTTCTTGTTTGTTATTTTGCATCTTCATAAATAACACTTTTTAACTGTTCTACTAGTAATGTACTAAACACTACCATGTATCGTAGTAATTTAAACATATCTCTTACGTTCCTATTAAGTCGCAATGTCGGAGCTGTTTAATAAGTTTCATTGGTCACCAGAAGTTTTAGGGGTATTGCGTAAAATTTTACTTATACGCGGTTACAAATATATTACGTTGTTCAACGAACATACCCTCCCAGTGGCACAGCGGTATGTCATTGGACGTACAACGCTAGAAACCGGGTTTCGATACCCGTGGTGGGTAAAGCACAGATAGCCCACAGATGAATCAACGAACATTAAATTGGCAACTGTAGTTGAAACCAATAGTTAGTTTTTGTGTCTTCCGTAAATAAAATATACTCTTTTACTTCTTTATTGTTACTCTCATTAACACTGGTGATTAGAATATTCAAAATGTCCAATTTTATTAACTCTTAATTTTATTTTTTTCCATTATCATAAAGACCGTTTTGCACTGTTAGCTTAATATATGTATTTAGGATTAACCTAAATCTCCAAAGCTGGTGGAATCTCGTGTGATATTATTCAGGTTACGGGCGAAAATACCAAGACACAAGATAGTGTGTCGTGCGGCCAAAACAACTTGCAGGACACACTATGTGTTATTAACGGGAGTGAAAGTTTAGCACTTTTTCACTTTCTGTACCTCGGACTGTGGATGTATTCTACTGGACCCAAATTTCAAGGCAATCCAATATGAAATAAACGAGATATAACATCTAAAATTTTGATTGAATTTCTTCCTCTTTCCTCCCCCCCTTCGCACCTAAAGTACAGAAACTTTATTTGATAGAATAACATACTTAACTTTCATGGATTTTGTTTTCAAACTTTGTACACTGATAGATCTTTACAGCCTACAATTAGGTATCATATTTGGTCTAAATATAAACCAAATGTGTAAAATTATTCAACAAAAACCGTTCAATTTTGACCAAAATTTTTACGCAAATCTACGCACAAAGTCACGTGAGCTATCGGTCTGAAATTGTTGCTACAGCTTCATCTAAGGGTAAAGGTGACCGTTTTTAGTTTCTTGTCATTCGGATTAATAACGGCTGATTTAGAGCAGCAAAACTATAGGGTACGTGCAAATAAGTAACTATATGTTAGGCCAAGTAAACTAGATTAGCAGTCTCTAGCTCAAGTTTTCAAAAGAATCATACGGGTGGACGGTTATTATTAATTGCCAAATTTAAGCACAAATTTGCTAAGTTTTATGAAATTCTACTAATTAAAGAGCGTTTAGCGTCACGTGGTATTAGCTTAAATAATGATGATTGATACGACCGTACCGAGTGCTTGCCGGTGATGACAAGAAACTGTTTATCTAGTTTCCATGGCGTTACTATATAAGAAGTTAACACTGTTTTAGGGAGCCTTGAAGCTGTATCGAGCCTCTCCGAACGGCATCCCGACCCCACCTCTCAAGCTAACATCGCCTCAGGACGTCATACAAACTACACTCACGCTGGACAATAGTACACGCGCGGGGTTGAAGGGGAACAAACGTTCCCGAGCACCCCTGTTGGGAAGAGAGAACTTCGTTCTCTCTTTCTTCAAACTAAACCCCTGTCACGTTTATTTTATTTATTTATTTATTTAGGGAGGAAAAACTACCACCATATATTTTAAAGAATCTGGTTGGTTTTGTAAATTATAGGTCTGTTCCGAATAATAAGGTTGCGATCCTATAGCTAATTTTGGTTACTATCGAGTGTCACTTTCTTGTTTCTTGTGGATTGTTGGTGTCATGATATCTAATAAGAAACACCTTAGGTGTAAAAAAAAAGGCGCGACCCCAAAAGGACTGAACGTGCGACTTAGCTAGACCGTGTATTTTGTTTTACCCACCATCATGTCCCAAGTTGAACAAAGCACGTGGCCTAGCTAACTAATGAATGAATATATGCTGTAAGTTTCTTATCAATGCTATTAGTGTAGCTACCTGTTTGGCAGCCAATTTTAATTTCATTCCTTTAAGTCGCACGCTCAGTCCTTTTCTGGCCACACCTTTTTTCCACACCTAAGGTATTTTTGATTAGATCGTTAACAGCTAGGATACCCAACTAGTGAAACAATTGATTCTGATATTTATGTAAGTAAGAATGTGAAGAAAAAAAGAATATTTAATTAGCTATACTCATAACTAGATTGGATTTCAGTTTCACTTTAAATAGGTGACTTGCTCTGATGGGAAGTTGACATTAGTTATATTATTTTTCGATAATTCTCTATTCTTTGTAGTAATTCAGTCTGTACATCGACTACTTATAATTTAGGGACGTATACACTCTGGGGTGAAACTCTCGCAGTACCTAGACTTATTTGAGCTGCTTTTTCGGATGCGCGTGCATTTAATTATTGACACTTGCATTGTTATTTTGTTGTTTATACGTTCATTGACACTCATACTGTTATTTTCTTGTTAACACAAAGATATTTGTTTTGTTTTTTCTAAAATAGGTCCACTTCACCCAAGTGAGTATCTCTTTTTTTTTAAATTTCACTCCTGTGTACACTAAAATTTTTTGCACAGTTTTTCTTTCAAATATTTTAGTTGATCTGTACCATGGATAAAAATTTAACATAAACTTTGGAAAGGGAAGGGTTCTGGATGTTCGTATATTACCGCATGTGCATTAAACTACATTTGGCGCTGTTTGGCAAAAGCGTCAAATGTTATTTATCGCCTCGGTAAAATGCATCGCGAATAAAACTCATTTCAAGAGCCGAGATGAATCATAGCATTCAAAACGCACACAGTGTTGTAATAAGTTACAATTTTCACCATATTATCCTCTTAAAATTTATCAAGAACGTATAAAATAAGAATGTGTCGAGCTTAATGTCAGTGTGATATTTTCAGGTGAAACCGATTTCTCCCTGAGAGTAAATACGATAGGTGCACTATATACTGGAAGATTTAATCAGGAAATATTGTGAAGTAATTCTGAATTTCTCTGAAACTAACTTGAGTAAAGAAAGGGAATGGTCCAGGGTTACAACATTTTGCATAAAAAAAAAAGCACAACAGGTTCTCAAAACAAGCCACTTCTTAAGCAACTAATGTTATTAACGCCCAGTCTGCAACTTATGGAGACATTTTTTGGTAGGTTGGTTCCAAACTAAGGTTTCCGGGTTTTAATTGTGAATAGAGATTTGAACTTGTTATATGTGGAATCTAAAATGACAATCAGAGTAGCCAAATTTGCACTAGTTCCAGGCTATCAGGAAGTAAAACCCATACCCCAATCCAAACTCCCACACAAAAATATGGGTGGCCACACATGTTGTCAAATACAATATTTGATTCCTCAGCTCCATAAAGCTGTTTTCTCCGCAGTTTTGCGATTTCTGTCGATAGAGATGGCTAAGGAAATAAACTACAGCATGTCCAGTCATCACTGTCTTTGTTTTGATGGTTAATGTTCGGAATTATAAACAAATACTTGCCAAGTCGGTTGTAGAAGCTAGTCTGGTGTGTGAAGGATGAAACAGCAGAGTAGTTGTAGGAAAACAGCAGTAGCATGAGCAGAAGTAGCAGTAGCACCAGGGCAGCATCAGTGGTATGGCACATGAAGGAATATAGACCGATAAATAGTTTTACCTCTGTTTAGACCAATCAGGATCTATTATTCATAGGTATGTTTATTTGGCCAATCCTCATATGACAAGATGAACACTTCTACTGTTTTGTGCAAGAGGAACATAGTCTGGCCAACCTCCCAACCTTCACATCTTCATGACAGAACACTATTAAGAGGCGAGTTCTTTTGGCAGTAAATTTGGTCTCATTGACTCACAGACCGACTGCTAAAAAGTTGTAGTAACACAAAATATTAAAGCAAATATTAAAGTGACTGCAAAAGGTAAAAAAAAAAAAGGCTCAAACCTGCAGGAAATACACAAATTTGGCAACCCTGGACTGAACTCAAATGTAAACACATTGTGAAAACAGTCATTATTAAGTAACACAAGACATCCGTGAGTGTGTATTACCACAGAATACAATGATCTTCACTGGAGAATGTTAGCTTATGATCTTCAAACTATAACTGTATAGAAGAGAAAACCGTATATTCTAGCAAAATCTGTAGATATTTTATTCTGAGAAAACACCACATTATATATTTAAAACTAATTGTACTTCTCCAGAGCAATTACCACTTCCCACTGACTGGGCATTCCCGTTAGAAAATAAGGGAAATTGTAACCTTGAGATATCATCTGACCTACCATTTGGGAAAACTGTTGTCCACTTTAATATGCTAAGTGCAGCCTTACAGCTTTCTTAGCCATTGGCAGACCAGGTGCTATCCCAGGAGAACAACAAAGAACAATGGGTATCTAGAATGAAAGTATCTTAACTTCCTTGAATTACATATTATTTAAAAACTGTAAGTACATAAATCAAATATTTTAAATTCTTATATTAATAAAAGGATTAGCAAATATGATATAACATAAAAATTAATTTAGTTCTACAGTCTAGAGTTATTTGAGTGTGCTCATGTAATTCAAGAAATTTAAGGAAAGGAAATGGAAGGAAAAAGAAAAAAGAAATATAACTCTTCATACTCAACAGAACCTGGCTAGTTCAAAGTGGGAAGTAGTGTTCCTACTGTCATTAAAATGGTCATTTATTAAATACATTCCTAGGATATTTGTCAGGTGCTATACTTTCAACAAATACACCTATGTTCAAGACACTGTAGGAGTTGAATGACTATATTTCCCTTTACCTTTCTTTTCATATTAATTTTCCTTTAGCCCCTAGGTGGCTCTGTGGTACATTTGAAGGCCTAAAACACTAAAAATTGGGGTTTGACACCCTTGATACGCACAGAGCTCATTGTGTATCCTTGCACAACAAAAACTTTTTTCTACTCTGAAGTAAGCTTCAATTAATTATTGCCAAATTACTTTCCAACTTGTCAAAAGTTTAATTGCCTGCTGAATGAATATACTTACATAATTTTAGGAATCTTTTGCATACAGTTAAAGCAGTATGAGAATTGAAATAGCAAGTTGGTTTTGCAATACTTAATATTTGGATCGGTTATTACTTTTTTCAGCCAAGAAGCTAGTGATGCAAACAGTTGGCTTCTCACCAAAAGATTTCATGAGACAAAACATTTTGTGACTGCATGCCATATTTATGCTCTAACATAATATCAGAAAATAATATGCTCCATAGGAGTGACCCATCCTGTCCAAAATGGTGGGAATGGCCCACAATGTGGTATATCTCATGATAACTGAAGATTGTAAAGTAGTAATAGTCCAGGCCTTTTTCTTAGTGAGCTGTGCTATGGGCAAGAAGGCTAATGTAAGTGACTGCATAAGAAGCATGATTGTAGTGCACATGCCTCTGGTACCTCACTAAAGGCAACAGCAGATATGGCTAATGTGCAATTCAGACAGCCTCAAGGGTTTACAAAAGTGGTTGGCAGATAAAACAAGAATCACCAGGAAAAGCAAGTCAGGCTGTAACAAGTTACAGAACCAAAGGGACAGGTAGCAGATTTTACATCTTTTGAGAAGAAAGAGGCAGTCAAATATGGAAAAGATCATTGTAGACTTCAACACTAGCAGGTATATACCTGTCTCCATGTCAGCCATGCACCAGGAGCTGAAGGAAATGAGTATTCAAAGTAGAATGGCAATCTGCAAACTGCTTATATCTGAATAAAACCACAAACTCCACTTAAAATTGTACCATGGCTGAAAAGATCAAACCATTGAATAATAAAAGCATATGATGTGGTCAAATTAGTACTGATGAACAAACCAGAGTATGTAGGAGAGCCAATGAAGCACTAGACCCCACTTGTGTCATATTCTGTTTGGGGTGCTAGTGGGGACAGTATGTTCTGATGGTCTGAAACAGCTCATCTGATCATTCTGAATGGCATATTTAATGCTGAGACAAGTTCAACATTATCACTGACCAAGTACACTTTACAATTCTCACTGTATATCCACATGGTGATGGCATATTCCATGATGACAATGCCTCTGCACACAGAGCTTGAATTGTGAAAAAATGGTTTTTGGAAAATGAGATGAACCTCAGCTACCTACTCTGGCCACCATAGTCCCCGGATCTCAACCACACTGAGCACATGTAGAATGTTCTAGAATGTTACATCAGAATCAACTCACAACTACCCACATCTGAGGTCAGAGGAGCTGATTGTTAAGTACATGGCACTGATAAAGACATTCAAAGAAAAGAACCATAATGATTTAATTCTGTCAAGAATACTACAAAGACTTAATTGAATGAAATTATATATAGGTCACTAGGGCTGAATGCTAACAAGTAGGTTGGCTGGATTTTGTGGGATCAGTTAAATGGGAAAATAGAGCTTTTTGGAGTGAATGCTTTATATCTAAATAAGGCAGGGACTGGCTTGTTTGCAAGGGCTATTAACATAACTGTAAGAGCAACTTTAAACTAGATTTAGACAATGGTGAGGGTCAGAATATTGAAGAAAGAATAAATAAAATGCAGAGAAAAGTATAGTGTTGGAACAAAGTATAAAAGCAGTTTTAATGGTAGACTAAACTGTTACTACTGTAAGACTAGAAGTATAAGAAATAAAATGGATGACCAGAGCACTTGTCAAAACAGAAAATTTTGATATAATGGGAATAACAGAAACTTGGTTAAATGTAGAAATTTTTTTATGAGGGAAATTTCTTTGAAATACAGGGTTATAGGTTGTTTAATAGGGATAATGTACTAAAAATAGGGGAAGAGTAGCTTCATATGTAAAATGTGAGTGACATCCTGTTCAAGTTGAGGATATTAAAGCTAACGTAAATTAGGTTGAACCTCTTTTAGTTGGAATTTGTACAAACCACCAGATGAAATTGATGAAATTAATGAGAAACTACAGTGAGATACAAAATTCAGATGTTAATGAGATTATAATTTGGGAGGAAATTTTAATTTCAGGCATATAGAATGGGAAATGTTAAAAGAGTCAAATCATGAGAGAGACACATTTTTTAGAAACTGTTCAGGATGGTTTTCTTCACAAAGTGGTTAGGTAATCTACTAGGAACAATGCTACCTTATATTTACTGTTATAGTTACTTCTAATAAAGAAATGATTTACAGTGATCATTACGCAATTAGATTTGATGCTTCTCTGCATATGGAGTTAAGGAATAATGAGTTTTGGTTCCAAGTTTTGGAAAAGCAAATTTTGAAGGAATGGGACAAGAATTATCTGCTGTGAATTGAGCAACTGGATTAATTAGAGATACTGATTAAATGTTTTGCCAGTGGGACAGCAGTAAGTTTATGGACTTACAATGCTAAAATCTGGGGTTCGATTCACCACCGTGGACACAGCAGATAGCCCAATGTGGCTTTGTTCTGAGACAAACAACTGATCAAATAAAGAAAATTCTAAAAATAAATTCTTAATTATTCAAAATAAGTATGTTCCTTGAAGAAGAAAAAAGGGTGGCTGAAAGTAGAAAACCAAGTTCATTCACAAAGGGTATAAAGATAAAATTAAAGAAAAGCATTATAAAGTTAAGAAGTTTAAATTGACTGCAATGATAGATTTTTTTTTTGGGGGGGGGGTTCTAGAAGATCTAGAGTTGGTCAAATGGGAAACTACAAAACCAAAAAACCTGAATGAAAAAAGGTTGGCTGAAAAGGGGAAAATTAATAGTAAGAATTTCTTTAGATACATTAAAGGTAAGCAAAATGTTAGGAAGGGTATAGGGCCATAGAGGGATGATACAGAAAGGCTAATATCTGATGATTGTGGGATGCCAGGGTTATTAAATTATACTGTTTCTTCAATTTTTACTAATGCAGATTTAACATTATCCCTCATCCTGAACATTGACAAATGAGAAAAGTACTGAACAAAATAACCACAAGTCTGAGCATTAAGGAAAAACTGGGAAGTTTAAAAGATGATAAAGCTCCTGGGTCATATTATATCTATCCAAGAATTTTCAAGAAGGTTAAGGGTTGAATATGTGAGCCACTTGTTATTATTTCTTCTAAGTCCTTGAACAGTAAGCAGATGCCAGAAGAATGGAAATTAGCTACTATTACCCCTCTTTTCAATGGAGGTGATCAAGATTGTCCCAGTAACTACAGGGAGTTTTGCAAAGTTATTTAATAAAGTTAAAAATTTTGATGGATAGTCAGCATGGTTTCACCAAGGAAAAATCTTGTTTTACTAGCCTTTTGACATTCTTTGAAGACTTTATTGCTTATGTAGATGAGGGTAAGGTGTGGATGTGGTGTGTATGGATTTTCAAAAAGCATTTGACAAGGTGCCACATAAAAGGCTAGCTAAAAAAAATATCTCTGTAGATGTGGAAAATAGGTTGACTGAATGGAAGAAAGGCAGAGAATTGTTAAAACTGAGTTAAGTCAAACTGGATTAATGTCACAAGTGAGGTACCTCAGGACCCTATGTTAGGACCTTTGTTGTTGTTTTTTTTATTATTTATCTCAGTGCCATAGATAAGGGAAATGTCAATAAATTATAAATTTGCTGATGGTATTAACGTTTTGGGTGTTTCCATCTGTGATGAGGAGGATGCTGCTTTAAAAAGAGGATATGGATTATTTGGTGAGTTGGATGATAAAATGATAGATGGCTTTTAATTATAATAAATGCAAGGTAAAGAGTGTGGGAATGTCACAATTTGAATTATGAGTATAAATGTGATGTGAATAACCCTAAGAGTATTATTGAAGAAAAAAATCTTGGTATTCTGGTTGATCACTCTCTTAACCCATCCAAGCAATGTGCTGTTGCTAATGGTACACCAAATATAATTTTAGGTTGTATCTAAAGAAATAATGAATACAAGTCTAAAGAGGATATTATTTCATTGTATAGATCATGGGTTAAACTACATTTGGAGTACTATGTTCAGTCATAGGCTCCTTACCTTAGAAAGGGCATTGAATTGTTGAAAAGTATTCAGAGGAGGGCTACTAGAATAGGTTGTCATACAAGGATAGGGTAAGATCTATGAAATTGTTTTCTCTTGAAAAAAAAAACTTAAGAGGTATTTAAGATTGTTAAGGGAATTGACAATATTGACACATCATGTTTGTTGTACTTAATGGTGAGAATGGTAAGGCTAGGGAAAACAAATATATAGTTTGGCAGGATAGGAGTTATCTTCAGCTAAGACAGCTTTATTTTTCTAAGAGAATGGCTGCTTTTAGAATGGGTTGCCTTCAGACGTGGTAGATTCTGTCAATTTAATGGAAGCATGATTAATACTTGAATGATAAATGCTGATTTTGGGTGTGTTACTTTTATTTTAGAGTTTAGTATAATGGATGGGATGACCCTAGATGGACCAACAGATCCCTTGTTCTCCTCAGATTGCATGTATCTCCATGGAAACCAGTGAACATCTAATGGTATCATTGTTGCGAAGTGTTGCAATTGTTTTCGTAGGTGGACTGGTAGGACAATATATATATATATATATATATATATATAGTAGTATACGTTTAACTTTTAAACTAAAATCTACGTACGTTAGTTTAGTTAATTACGTACAAGGTTAGGTTAGTAGTTTATTGTTTTACGTTTAGTT
>NW_013665883.1:398218-415907 GCF_000517525.1 Limulus polyphemus
TAGGTAGTACTATTGTTGTCGAAGTAGTTGTCTAATTAGTTTCGTTAGGTGGTACGTGGTAGACAATATATATATATATATATATATATATATAGTCAGTATTTTCCTTAAAAATCAGCTATTTGATTTAATCACAAGGGTTATGTATGTTCTTTATTTGGATCTGCTGTTTTACATGAGCTTCCAGAATATTTAAGAAAAAAATACAAAACTTTATGACCTTTCAGGCCTTGAAAACGTTTTTTTTTTTCAAACTCTAGGACTTCCCAGGTTTTCAATGACCCATGGGAACACTGAGGTATGTTAGAAGTCAGTGTCTAGGAACTGGTCATTGTAAGTCAGTATTTTAGTTCAATTACTAAAGATTGTCAATAACATAATTTTTATACAATATAAGAAGTTAGTGTTGTCAAAATGTGTATTAAATGATGCATTTGCAAATAAGGATGCTTAAAAACCTGTGATTCTACTTCTGTATTTATTTATTTATTCATTTAACAAACCGATTAAGAGTAAATAATTATGAGTTTTGGAATTACAATAAATATAATATTCTTTTAATGGCTGGAGACGGCGTGAATGGGTAATGTTGAAAAACTTTAATATAAGTTTAACATAACAGCAAATGTACAACGTTCCGACAAGGTTTTGTCATCATTCAGGTACTATAATATTCTTTTGGAAGTGCCATTGTTGTAATTTTTATTTTTTGCTTTAATAAGTACGCCAATACATTAAATATAATCTATGGACATTATTACGTTTTCCGAACAAGTTTACAGTTTTCGGTGGTAAAACAATTGTATGTTTTAACGTATTTATCATCATTATTACGTCATTTTTAGGCAACCGAGAGATGTCGTTAGAAGCTGCCCTATGCCTGATAAAAGCTTTTAATCTCGTATGGAAATTGTGCTTTAACTTTTGGGTTATGAATATGATACAACGGTAACTGTAAAATTGTATGAAAAAAAAAGGTACCTAGCCCTTTGGTTTGAATTTTGATTTAAGGGATTAATTTCTATTTGAAATTAAACCTATTAAAGAAACACATTATAAAATTAATAATAATATATAAATTTAAAACTATCAAGTAAAATATTATATGGACAAAAACAACTGGGAATGGGATAGTAATAAGACATCCCAGATATATTCACTGTATTAATATTTATGTATATTTAAACTTCCAAAGCGAAATATTATACTAGAGAGATAAAAATCATTTTTAAGTAGAAATGTTATGCCTTACCTAAAAATTAAAACAAATTACATTTGTTCAAAAGTTGGTATTTCCAAATGACTGCCCTCAATATTACAATTTTACAGGTAATTGGCGTTTGAATAATATAACGTTTATGTCTAATAAGATGCAAGTCAACATCCAGCGTGATTTTACACTGGACTACTTGTATATTAATTATCATAACTTACTCTCGCAATAATGTAACGCAGTACAATTGTATTTATAGTTATAACTTTCTTATAGATATATGTTAATTGCTTTTTTAACTTTCATATTGGCCTAATACTTTAGTATTTACACTAAATTACAGGTTCGCATACTTAAGTTATACTTAAACTTAAAGAAAATGCTGTATCCTGCATCTGAGTTTTAACATTAAATTGTATAACCTTTTAAAATCAACATTTTAAAGCTCTAAATGATTTAAAATACCTATAAAAGTATTATTTCTAAAGTGCAAAAATGCTGCGTATGTTCAAAATCAGATATAAACAGATGGTGAAACTGAAAGATAGGCATCTATTTCATTACTATTTTATCATGTTAAATATTTTACAACAATGACACTATATGCGCTAAAATTTATCAAGCATGGTCAAATATAACTTACCAGGGCCGGGTGATTCCTCGACTTGAGGCTGAGATGAGGCAGTAGAAACGTTAGAATCACTGTTCATGGTGTCAGGTTGTTAATGTTACATCCTACCTATCCATTGCTTTGCATTTGCAGCTTGGAGTCTTCACTCCTTTCTCTTATTGACACAGTGACAGTGTCCTGTCTCAAGTTGTTAAACCACAATAAATATCCCTGTCTGTAAATTTACTAATGTTAGTCTGGATCTTGCTTATGCAAGCCCAAAACAAACATGTAGAAAAAAGCATTGAATATCGTGCCTTTTCAAAAATTTCCAGTTCCAGTGCTACACAGGGAAATAAATAATCAAGGACAAGGCCTAGAGCGAGCACGTAACTTCACTTTCAGCAATAGTGAGCACGCGCGAAAGTGGGTTAGATAGGTCGCTTAGATCATTAAAATTAGGTCATTGACGCTATTGAAATACACATTCGATGGAAATATACACAAGTATATTTAATGGCGATTAATACCAACTAATTGTTATAAAATCATAAGGTCTTATATGGTTATGAAATTTCATTTTCAAAGTCATTTCAGGCTACAGCTTTTACTTTGACGTAAGCGACATAATAAACACTAAATCATGTGGTCAATTTCTACAAAGCATTCCTGTAACTAAAGTTCTTAACAAATAAAGATAGTTTTCCCTGACGTCAATACATTTGTGTTTTTTTCCTAGTCTGTATTATAATCTATATCTTGTTCCCGAAACTTCAGAAATTGATTATTCTAGCTAAGAATAATTGAAAGCTGTCCTAAGCACTTTTTGTCCAGGAATTCAAACTTGGTAGAGAATATATATTTATTTATATTTTTTAGGGTATGATTTCTGGGCTTACAAAATAGCTAGATTTCGAACACTGCTTTTAAATATGTAACAAGGTAATATTAAACAAAGAAGAAGCGTATACATCTCCCATTTGATTCGCAATTGTTAATCACCTTGAATACTTTAAATACTCTCTTACGTGGCTCAGAATACCTCATGTTGGCGTCTGATAAAAAAAAAGAGAATTCAAAAAATCATATGATGTCTCGGACTTCCCACCAGAATGTGGTATTGCGAGGGAGTGTCCAGGAATGGCTAGTTAACGAGTTGGAAATATTACCAATAGCAAAGTCTCTTGTATATCCGATATATAAAGAAGTTGTTAATGTTCTCATATATCGTTAATAGCCTGATACTTCAGAAATACTTGTTTTTATCAAAATAGTTTTACTTACTTACTGTTTGACTAGGATCATATGAATATTGGAAGACAATTCCTAATTAACCACTGAAGAAGGAATGTTTACCTTCCGAAAATCTCGGTTTATTTTCGGATATTCGTTTTGTAATAATTCATCTAATTTTTGTTTCTCTGTGGTATTTTATTTTTATAAAAACAAAAACATATCATTGCCAAACCTACAAATTAAATTGTAGTTGTCATGGTTAGTAGCTTATACGATAAATATTACTGATTAATTACTAATTTCCCTATTATTATGATTAATACTGCTATTAGTACTAATTACCAATTGCTTATACCTTTTGTTTGGGTTAATTCATACTATGCTACAATTTTCAGGTTAGTCCTGAGAAGTAGCAAAGATTTAATCGGGAGTTTTCTTGTTAGAAAGGCAGGAGGATTATCTGGACTCTCACATCGTAGTCTGATATATCACAAAGCGAATCTGAGTTTTGACTTTGACCAAGCTGAAAGAAGAGACAAGACACAATGTAAACAAAGTGCAAAGAAATCTATACTCAAATCAAAGGCAAATAATGAAAGTAGGTGAGTTTACAGGATAATTAACAATGCCTTATTGTCAAAGAACGAGAGTACCAAATTCTCTATCTTATTCTCAATATAGTTTATTACTGACCAATCTTTTATAAACAGAGTTTCTAAATGAAAGATATGCAATTTTATGCATAAGATTCTGCCTATCCTATTATACTTTTTCAGTTCTTAAGCAAAATGATGCATGCCGGAATTTGTGCACATTGTGACAACCATTTTTCAACACATTTTGGTTAATAAATGTGCCTGATAATATAATGATCAATGATGCATTAGACCTCTGTCGAATTCAGAGTCCATCTAAATAATTTTACACTAATCTCCAATCAAATAAAAGTATGCATTCTGTATAATTTTAAATAGATTGGTGAAAAGCATACACCAGGAAGATGGATGATGAAACATTTAAAACATACTCCTTTGCTGATCCTTTCTGGTCATCTTCCATTGCAGTTCAAGGAGTTTGTGCATTTCCAAGATGTTTGGATACCTTTTGGTTCAATGTACATTTTCCAATTAGTTAGCTGTTCATCATTTAGCAGTTAAAAGGAGCCCTACTTTTAAATGTTGGTTTAATGTAAACATCAAGCAAATAAGACAGTGTTGAATCGATCCTACTAGTATTAATATTTTGTCTACAGCCCCAACAACTCCTCCCCCTCCACTCTCCAACATTTTCTCACCAACTCTGAGAGAATTGGAAATATGACCAATTTGGCAAAGAAAGGGCTCTAATTATCTTCCATGAACATAGAATTAGTAGGGATGGAACTATAAAGATTCTGATAAAATAGAAGCAGTCAAACATATGTAAAAAAATTGTTACACTATTGGTTATCACAGTTGTATTCAGAGCTTTAAATAATTGTCTCTTTTCCATCAAAATCCACACAGGTGGGTTAAGTTACTTAGAACACCTTTTGACAAGACAAATTATTCTTCTCTTTCTATGTTATTACCATACAAGCTGTGAAATTCACTTTATAAATCGCCACTATACGCTTTTTATGGCTAAATTCACAATTATGCAGTCTAACTTCACTTTTATACTTTCACTTTCGTTAACTTACTTACTTGCATTATCTTGTTCGCCTATATATATACATATGTATATATACATTACCTGACTGAGGTCTAGAACTTTCTAAGAACTACGAGACGTAACGAAGTAACAATACTTATTTAAAGCAATGAGAAAAATTCAGAAGGTCTGAGTAGCATGATGTCAATTCACAACAATTGAACTGCACAACAAACGATTCGTAAACAGCTATTTAAGCAAACTGGCCATAACTATTGCTTCTAAAATAACTTACTTTAACGCTCACACAATATAAACTAAATAATACTCCCGTACTAAACTTAAAATGAACAATCCTGTATATCTAACAAAATACTTGATCAAAGTGGATCAGTAATATTAAAGTGACTTATGAATTTCAAGAACCTGAAGATATGATCTCTTATTGCATAGTTTCAGTTTCATCATACAACACTAATTGGGTTAGGAGCATGTCTGTTTACTGAATGTTCTGATTTAGGCCACAATAGCAGCAGTAGCTTCATATTATTGAATATGTATGCGAAAAGTATAGGTAGTTAGGGAGGCAATACCTTCCTACTTTCTTGTTTTGCCAAAGTTGTATTTAGGTATAGAGAGAAGTATAATCATAACATAACCATCAACTTTTCTTACCCAAACTGTTCTAGTCAGATTATTTGTTGTAGTTAAGTGTTAAAGGTTGAAAATTATATCAAGAAAACTGCATGAAATTTCTATGATTAAGAGATAAAAAAGAGCTTATTTTCCCCACTAAATCAGAGCTCATGCACTGTGCTCCACTAGAATTCGGTGACAAATTCCTTACTTCATTTCGTGAGCTATACCATGGCTATAGATAGCAAACTCATGCGTTCATGGTTCCCCCAAATATGGTTAAAACGTGAAAAAAATACATAGTTTGGACGTAAAAAGTATTGGATCTAAAGTTATACAAAATCTTAAGAAGCATAAAAGTGTATTTACCTGAAAACTCAGAACCAAGCATAGGTTTAAAAAATCACAAAATGTAATTGCCTTCTTCCAGAGCTATCCATTAATACAACTTTACTAAGCAAATATTTTGAAGTGTAAAAATAATTTATTGTGTTCTGGTGGCACTGCTCTTATTTGTGACAACAGTGGTGATTGTCTTGTTTCGGATGACCATGGGATTGTTTATTGTAGTTTTGAGGACAATGGTCATCATGGTCCAGAAGACAATGGAAGCTGCTGTTACAGTGTATAAAGTATTGGTGGTGCTATTACTCTGTTCTGTCTTTATGACTAGGAATGTGTATGAAGCATAGGGCTTTTGCTCAGTAGAAGCACTTGCTAGACAAGTAATGGCATTGTCAAAAAGTGTAATTCCTCAAGGGTCCTTTGATTTTCAGATTCCCAGCTTTTATCCTGTGGCAGCCAAATAAATTTTATTTGCATTACAATACAACGTTTAATGTCATAAAATGATCTTGTAGTTAGGTTTAAAAACTGTGTGAATACTTGCTGAAGGTAATGTGAAGTTTCTATGTTACTTAGAGCTGGCTAGCTCATTCTATTTTTTATTATCTTACTTTCACGTTTTTAAGTACGGAAAATTATTGTGTGATACTTTTCATCCTTACTGCTTTGAGGCATGGCCACAAGCCTCGTGAAGTGATTGAACAATTTAAGAACTTCTTAAATATCCCTACAAGCTAAGTATTCAATGCTTACCAACGTGATATATTCAGGTAAAACTTAATTAATCTCAACGCAATCGGATTGGTCTACTTAATAACAGGAGGTTGAACACGATATTTATTACAAAGTACTTCTGTGTTATTTGGTTTTAACTGAGTTTGATAAAGAAAGAGATTGGACACAAATGTACAAAAAACACAATGAAACAATCTTTATTTATATCTACAAACAAAATAAAAACAATGTGTGTCCAGGATGAATGACAGCACCTTTACTATATAGTTAACTTTCTGTATTCTCCTAACAATTTATAAAAGATGCTTGACAAAATTTACTTAACATTTATTGTTAAACTGTACGGGAGCATTACAATGTACAAAGAAAAGACTTATACTTCACTTATCAAACTGGGTTTTGAATTTAAGAGAGCGAGAGAGCTAACTAAGAGATTATAGTATTATATACTCAGTTTTATAACACTATATTCTGAGGACGCGTACATCACCTATATCACTGTTAGTCAAACCCATTGAAATATAAGGGAGATCGTAACATCGATAAATCACATGAACTATCATTGAAGGATACTTCTGTTGACATTCCTGCACAACATGCAGCATTACAACCATGGATAGAACATGTATTATCTCCTAGAGAACAAAAATAGTGTAGTACAGGACATATTATGTGTTTTCCATCTCTTTAGTTAGAAAGTAATTTTTTTAAATTATATTCATTTTAGATTGTAAATATTCAATAAAGCTACACAATGGGCTATCTGTGCTTTGCCCACTGCTGGTTTTTAGCATGATAAGGCCTCAGGCTTATCGCTGAGCCACTGATCAATTAAATGACGAACCTTTAATAATATTAATTATATTTTTCATAGTTTCTTTTTTGAAGACTGTGAGGCTCAAGCAAGTTACCAAACTTTTACATTCTCTAAGAGCAAAGAGAAACCAGTGGGCAATTAGACAATTATCCGCTTTTCTTACAGGAATAACAATGCCTTATGTTGGACAGGGAGCCAACTGTGGTATTGTTGTCGACTAATCGTATAATAGCTGCAGAAAGCCACGCCCTTTGTCAGCCCTATTGCAGATTGTTGTTTTTTGTTTAGTAATGGATTAAGGTTTCTTCTTGTATTTAAGATCATGTATTTCCTCTGAATCTTAGCTTTTTGTGTGTGCTTCAACTTTGTAAGTGTTCAGTAGAGGCCAGGTAGGTTTCTGCTGAGTTTTTTTTTTTTTTATTGTTGTTGTTGTTTTGCGTTCTTGTCAGTTTATAAAACACGATCACTTGTGCTTTTTTATTGTATTGTTTTGTATAGCATCTTGAATTTGTATTATTAAATATTTTTGTGTTTAGATATGAGTTTTGTATATTCCTTGTGTGACCTAACAACAAGCGCTACTCTAAACGAAACAAACCTTAATACACGATATCCTAGAATTTCCGTTAGCGAGCTTAAAGACCTGCTTTAAAGTAAGTCCGCGTGCTAGAAGGTAGCACAAAAGGAATTAAGGCAGTTAGAACGAGGTGAATTTATTGGCTTTCTCTACCATGTATTATATGAAACGTGCATATATATACAGAAGATAGTAACCTTGTTATATTGAAATACCACTCCTGTAATGGCCTGGTTCCAAAAGGGGATCATGAAACTCCACTTGTCCTCCATAATTCCCCAAATGAACAATATTTTCTTAACATTAGACTAACCTCTTTAAGAGCTGTTTATTACGCTCTATATATGCAAAAGCCTTGTTTTTATGTTGCAAAATATCAATATCTTTGATTGAAATAGCTAGTTCCAAAAATAATATTTGGTATGATATCCCGATGTGGCAGTATGAAAAATTAGCTTAGCGGAAAGGGTAAACATGTTGAGATTAATTATTAAACTTCAATACATATAAGTTGTTACAGTAATATTAGGCTGTAAAGTTTTATTGGATTAAAAAATTATAACTGTACTAGAAACTTCTGTCTCATGACGGACAAGTATTGCCAAATGCCAACGCAACTTTTGTAGGTTATAGAAGGTGGAATATTGGAAGAGAGGAAAAGCAACATGTTTAGAAGAGTGGGGCGTGCAATTGACCTTCCAGCCAGTGCTGTGAGTCAATGTTCAAATTTATTTTTAGAACAAGTCAACAATACGCGAAGAAAATTGAGATAAAAGTAGGTGTATCTTATAAACAAAAATAATGCTGAAAATCATAAACATCCTTCAGAAAATTCAAGAATAGGAAAATCTTAGTAAGTTAGTGGTATGAAGAATAAAGATTTAAATAGGTCCTGCTATGGTATGAAGAATAAAGATTTAAATAGGTCCTGCTATATGCTATCATCATCTACTGGCCTGATTGATAACCGACTAGAAAATTTGGTTTCGTGTGAATTTCGCGCAAAGCTGCACCAGGGCTAGCTGTCCCTAATTTAGCAGTGAAAGACTAGAGGGAAGGCAGCTAGTCATCACCACCCATCGCCAACTCTTGGGTTACTCTTTTACTAACAAATATTGGGATTTATTGTCACATTATAACGCCCATCGTTTATTTTTTGGCTTAACAACAAATAAACATTAAAAAAAGCCTGAATGTGTTATTACAAATTAATATATTTTGTTTGTAATACAAAAAAAGAATAGGCCAAATATGAATTACGTTCTATTTAAATAAATAGTTACACATAATATAACTGTTATTTGTCAATTACAAAAAAGTTACATATTTTGTTACTTTCTAAAGTTTGCAGACTGAGGAATCATAACTATAGGTTTTGTGTTACCAAGGAAGAAAAACTGCATAATAAGTAAAAATTATTCACACTATGCTTTTAACTTATAAGAGAATATAAGTTAGAATAGACTTTTAAACTTCTGTTATTTATTATTATGGAAATTTCACACTTCAATGATCCATGCTTTGAGAAATAATTTCAAAAACGTTAAATATTTATTAATAGAATAAATATCTTCTACCTTCTTTCAAGGGTGATAAAAGTTGTCGCAGTAATTATAGATCTTTAGTCTTACATCGGTGGTGGGAAAAGAATTTGAAAGCCTGATAAAAGATGATTTGCAAAATAATTTAACATAGATTAAAACTTAGTCAGCATGATTGATTTCACTAAGGGAAAATCGTGCCTAACTAATTTTTATGGTCCTTTGAAAAACTTACTGCTAATGTAGATAAGGGTACAGATGTGGATATGGTGTACCTGGATTTTCAGAAAGCATTTGACAGAAAATACTGCCTTACAAAAGGATTTGGATTATTTGGTGAGTTCAGTGAATAAATGGCAGATGGAGTTTAATTATAATAAATGCAAGGTAATGTATGTGGGATATCACAATTTGAATTATGAATATAATTTTGATGGGAATAACTTCAACAGTGATTTGGGAGAAAGAGATCTTGGAGTTCTGGCTGATCAGTCTCTTAAGCCATCTAAGCAATGTGCCCTTGCTAGTGGTGGTACAAACAAGATTTTAAGTTGCATCTACAGAATTATCGAATACAAGTTTAAAGAGCTTATAGTGTCAATGTATAGGTCATTAGTTATGCCACAATTGGAGTATTGTGTTCAGTCTTGAGCTACTTATCTGAGAAAGGACATTGAATTGTTGGAAATGGTTCAAACGAGAGCTATTATACGAGGAAACTGTTTACTCTTGAAAAAAGAAAAGAAAAAAAAAGGATTAGAGAGGATTTGAGTAAGGTATCTAAGATTTGTAAGGAAATTGGTAGTGTTTATGCATCATCTCTTTCCATACTTAATGGTGAGAATAGTAAGGCTAAAGGATACAAATATAAATTTTGGAAGGGAAGAAATCATCTTCATCTGAGATAGCCTTATTTTTCTAAGAGAATGGTTGGCCTTCAGAATGAGTTACCTTGAGATGTGTTAGATTCTGTTAATTTAAGGGAGTTTAAGGGAAGCATGATAAATATTTGAATTGTACATGCTGATTTTGGACGATTTAATTTTATTTTTATAGTTTAGTATAATGGATGAGATGGTGTAGTTCGACGAAAATGTTCTTTGTTGTCGTTTAATGTTATGCTATTTAATTACTGTTGTGTAAAAGACGCATTTGAAAGAAGCGATAATGAAATTATATGTCCAGAGTACATCTATCTCGGGAGTTATAAGGTCCTTATTATTTTTGTCAAATATACTTCACGTTTTATAAGCTGGCGCCCCCAAGTAGCACAGCGGTATGTCTACGGACTTACAACGCCAGAATCCGGGTTTCGATACCCGTGGTGGGCAGAGCACAGATAGCCCATTGTGTGGCTTTGTGCTTAATTACAAACAAAAAAACAAACTTATAAGCTGTACTTATACTGTTGTAATTTGTTTAATTTAAATGTTAGCCAGAAGGTGCATATTATGTTAAGATCAAGTAAGTTCCGGAAAAATCTAGAAAAAAGAGTAAAATACAGATAGACGTTTCCTGAGACATCGAGAGGTTAGTTGCAGAGTGAGTTTAAAAATAGTCAGGTATATAGTTAAGAGATAAATAGAGTTGTTCCAAGATAAAGAGTTGAATCAGTTCGTGTGTTTTCGTGAAATATTCAGATTTGTGTTAGCTAAATGCTTACATAAATGCAGTACAATTTGAAAGTCATTTGTAATGTGGGCCTTATAATAGTTTACGACAGTGTACACGTGTTCAGTCTTGTAGAAATATAAAGGAAGAAATAAACTAATTTATTACTGCTACATGGATTTGACTTTGAATTATTTTTACCAAGGAAGCTGCCAGTGATAAAACAATGCTAAAACGTTTGATGTCAGAAGTAGGGTTTATTGTTATAAAAAGAAGATATAACTTTAACCATAAACTGAGATAGTGTTCATGAAGTCAAAGAGTGTGTGTGTGTGTGTGTGTGTGTGTGTTATGGCAAATCCACATCGGGCTATCTGCTGTGTCCAATGAGGGAAATCGAACCCCTTATTTTAGTATTGTAAATCTGTAGACTTACTGCTGTTCCACTTGGGGATAAGAATGAGAGCAAACTTTACTTGAGATGAGAAAATTATTGACACAAGACCAGGAAGAAATTTACAAAAAAATTAAAAGAAGACCAGGAAGAGTTGGAAAGAAAATTCAAAGAAAGAGACATAAAAATAGAATAAAACGAATAATAGGGAGAGATAGAGAAAATAAAAGAAGACCAAGAAGACTGTGACAAGAATTTAACAGAAGAGTTAAAAAAGAGAGATGAAATATTTAAAGAAGAATTAAAATCAAAAATAAATCTGAGTGAAAATAAGATCAATGAAACTATAGAGAACAGACAGAGGGTTTACAACAACAAGTTGCATTAGGACATCGATGAAGAATGGAGAAGCTTTAATGGAAAAATTGAAGAAGTATAGCAAAGCTGTAATGACAAAATTGACCAAGTAAAGAAAGACATCAATGAGGTTGAAAATAACCTCAAGTCGAATTTTTAAATGTAAATATTTAACCAGCCACACTTTTTTCTGCATCGATTCAAGAGTTTCAACTTAAACACACCATCTACTACAAGATATGGAAGAGGAGAACTTATTTGGTCTACAGTTTTTACCATTACTGCTGTGCCATTTGCTATTAAGGGACCTACCTTGACTATTCCAACCATAAAACTATCAAATACAATTCCAGAATTCAACAAGCCAGTTCAACATCAGCCAATAGAGAAACCAACAGACTATGATGGAAAAGTACCATGGGAGTTATACCAGACTCAGTTTGAAATTATTTCCAAAGTAAATGGGTGGAATACTGAACAACAAACTAGAGATGTTTGCATGGTACATGGAAGTAGGAAAGTGGCAACAAAAATATGAGGGAAGTGTTTAGTATGAGAGCTCATTTATATCCACTGAGAGTTATCGGGTATATTCAGTTACTTACTTGATTAACAGTGAATTCGTACAAGTAAGTTTATTCTTGTAAGTTATGCATAGGAGCATTAGCGAGAATTTCTGTTGAAACGATATTTGTGAATTCAGGCCTACAATTTGTGTCAAAGTGAACTGAGCCTGTAGAAACATTATGGATGAAATAAAGTTATTCATTTTTGATATGTGAACGGATTTCGCATTATTTTCACTAAATAATTTGAGAGAAATCACCCAACATTGGTATCAGAAGTGAGATGGTTTTGTTGAAAATAAAATATAACTTTGACTAAACTTTAAACTTTATGATGACAACCTGGGGAAGAAGTAAAGTCAAATCTTTATTTGAGATGAAGAAACAAATGAAAAGAAGTCAAGAAGAAAGAGACAGAAAATTAAAAGAAGAGTAAGAAAAAGAGATGGAAATATAAATGACCAAGAAGAAATTTAGGGAAAATCAAAAGAAGATCAAGAAATAAGAGGCAGCAATTTAAAAGAAGAATTAAAGTAAAGAGGCACAAACTTCAAACTTTATGATGACACCCTGGGTAAGAAGCAAAGTCAAAACTTTATTTGAAATGATGAAATAGCTGAAAAGAAATTAAGAAGAAAGAGACAGAAAATTAAAAGAAGATCAAGAAGAAATTTATAGAAAATTTAAATAAGAGTAAGAAAAAAATATGAAAATATAAAAGACCAAGAAGAACTTTATAGAAAATCAAAAGAAGATCAAGAGATAAGAGGCAGGAATTTAAGAGAAGAATTAAAGGAAAGAGGCACAGTATTTAAAGAAGAATTAAAAACAAAAATAAATATGATTGAAGACACAATTGATAAAGTTATTGGAGAGTACAGAAGGATTTCAACAAAAAAAAAAGATTGAGAAAGCACTGAAAGGTAAGGAAAAGTAGAAGAAAAGGTAAGGAAAACTAGAAGAAATACAAAAAGACAACAAGAAAGTACAGAAAAGCTGTAATGACGAAGTCGAAAAAGAACAAAAAAGCCACTGATAGAAAAAATGATTGGAAAATAACTGGTAAATGTAAAAATCAACCCATTCACACCTCTTTCTACATCTGTCCAAGAGTTCCAACATTATTTACTATTAAATATGTTGTTCCATCTGTAACTGCAAGGCCTTCTTGGACTACTCCAATCATGACACTACCAAACCAAGTTCCAGAATTTAGCTTACCAGCTCAACAACATCATTTAATCAAGAAATCAATGGATTATAATGGAAATGTACAATGAGAGGAATACCAGGCTCAATTCAAAATCATTCCAAGAGTGAATGGGTGGGATAATGAACAACATGCCATCTATCTAGTTGCCTACTTAAAAGAACCAGCTTTGATAACATTAAGTAACCTTCCAGCTGAGAGCCATAACAGCTATCAAGCACTGGTAGCTGATTCATTAAACAGGTTCAGAATAACATTTAACAAGGAAGTATCCAGAGCAAAAATTCCAGAACATGGTATAGAGGGAAAAAAAAGACTTAGCCAAACTTGTGGAAGATTTTAAAAGCTTGCTCATCTATCATACCTGGATGCTCCTCGTGAAATGGCAGATTCATTGTCATGTGACCAGTTTATAGATAACATAACAGGTGAGGATATGAAGTAAAGTAATGTACATCTTTAAAGGAAGTTCTGTAGTGGCAACGGAACCTGAATCCATTAAAGTTGTGGATAAACAACTAAATGTACCATCTAGAAGCTATGAGGACATCAGATCGAGTAGTGTTGAAACAATAACTCCTCCTGACAACAGTTCGGAAGAAATGAAAATATTAGTTATACAATTAATTATAGAAATTGTAGGAAATAAACAAAAAAATAGATGTTTCCAATTTAACTTGTAAGGAGTATTGCTTGGAACTGCAAACCAAAGCCTGTATAGAATAAAAGTATTCCTAAAAGATACTAAAAAGAGTAAATTGTGGAAAATATGGCCATTGCAGCCGAAGCTGTAAGGAATCAACAGCTGTTATTCATCCAAGAAGACAAAGCCTGACCAGGTCAAAGGAACAACAAAGAACTAATCAGAAACAACAACAAAACGGGAATTAGCTGGATCTATGGCAATACAAAATTCCTATATAATTTGAGTTATTAACTTCTATCTAAATTTTATTTAAATATAATTAGTTGTCATTTCCTGGTGAATATTGTTGTGATCAACGACAAAATGCTTAAAATATCAGACATTTAATTATGTTTTACTTTTTTAACGAGAGATGGCATAAGATTGTTAACCCCATAACTTATTTTCCGGATGTGGATTTCCGCTAAATACATGTACACTTTACAGCTAAGCGTGAGAGTGTAGTTGAAATACAAGTATTAAAATGGCTAAGTTAATTTTTGTGGTAAAGAATTTATGTTTATTTAGTATATAAATCACTTCAGTATATAGTCAAGTTTATAGCAAAACGAAGAATATATAACTTTGTATCATTCTGAAGCCGAAGGTGAGAATAAATTTTTATGAAAACTGAAATTAACTTTTTGATTTTTATGCTAATATATATATATGAAACGTGAATTAGGGCTAAAGGTAACCCTAATAAATAACCAGTAACTTGAGAGCCATAGAAAATACAGCCTTTACAAATTACAATGTCCACTTTTCTGTTCATTAACGTTAATATTTTATTTATTTAAATTATTATTATTTTTTACCTCAACGAACATTTATCTAGGTAATTTATTGTTAAACTTAAATGTTAGTGTAAACTGTAAGTTATTTGAACTTAGGTTAGTTAGAATTAGAAGTGGATTTTGATTATATTGGCAGTGACGCTGACAGTAACTAAGTAAGACTTTCGCTTATGCCAGTTTTGGTTATGCCCTATGGTTGACTCCTGGTTGTTCTCTTAACACCTAAAGTAACGGAATTTGGAAGCTTCTATTTCGAAGTTCGAGCATGAAGCCTTCATAAGTAAGAACATTACAAAGAGAAAAGTGACAAAAGGTAATCTGGAACATCAAAGTCTTGAGTCACGAAAATAAACCAAGCAAAATCAGGAACTCTTGCAAAACAACAGACAGTATACATAGTAGAGTTGAACTGCTAAAAGAAGGCATTTAAGTTAACAGACTTTGTGTATATATGAAGTTTTGAAACAGCTATTTGTGGGATAATAGATGTTTTTCTATTATTTATATATATTTTCTATATCAACATTAGTTATCAAGTCTATTGCAACCAAAAATTCTACTATGTAATAAGATGTATGACATTTCATGCCAAACTTGCAGGACTTTCTACAGCAACATTTACTGATCCACTTTCAGATGTAGATTTTATAATTATATAATCATTATTTAATCATAATTGTGTTAAAGTTATGTAGAAAAAAGAAATTGCAAAAGATATAAACATGGAGAAAGTTTACATGAAAATGTCCAAAAGGCACTGGGGATATTCTGCTTCTTCAGTTAATTTCCAAATAGAAGGTGAAAAACTGTCAAGCAAACAACTAAAGAGCATGAATAACAAGGGGTAAGACTAAGAACATCCTTAGCTAACCTGTCATTCACTATCTGTGACTTGATTGTTGGCATGATATTAACCCTACGACACCAGTTACTATGTACAAAAATAAATAAATAGGTTATAGATTGTAAGTCTAAACCACTCGTAGTCTTAAGTTTGATAATATAATCAGCCAGTACCCAGCAACATAAGTATCAGAGTAATGTAAAGAAACTGTATTACTCTCCTTATTATTATCAAATTAAAATTTTAGAAAAATAGTTGCTAATATTTCTTATTTGGTATATATTTTTTACCATTCTGACATTGCAGAATTAAAAACTTAGACTGGCACCTTCTCTCTAAAAGAGCTGAACATGTATGTGGCAGTAGAATACATCACCTAGAAGTAGATATATATCATAAACATCGTGTCAACAACTATACATATTCTAAAGTAGGGTGGCTCGTCAACCTAAGCTGGAGAAAAGTGTATTTCAGTTGTCCTTCTTGAGTCTTGACCAACAGCATGTTAGATATAAAGAGATGATACATCATTTTTATCAAACTATATGAGCAAAACATGAAGATAAAGTTTGATTTTATTTAATCTTAAAATGCAAAGAAATATATGAACATATATTTAATTCCAAGTTACATTAATGTTAAATTGAGCTACAGATAATGTCTAAAAACTTGTTACAATTACAACATGATAGTGCAGTTCAGAATGTTTTTATTTTTCAAATTAACAGTTGAAATTTATATAGCTATTCACTCTTGTGCAACTACACATTGAAGTGCTATTTTCAAAGGTTTGTTTGCTAGCCAGGAATTTCAAGGTGTGTCTAAAAGTGCAAAAGTTCATCAGGCGATATTCAAGTAGTGTAAAATTCTTTTTTCTTTTGTTAACAAAAAAACCATTTGACAACATTTCAGTAGTAATCACATGGGAAAATTTGATTTGTTTAATGCTCATTATTTAAACAAAAGTTGTTGTATTAAAGTAAAAACACATATTATATGTAACCTTCCATCCATGTATTGGATTAGTCCATTATGGTGGGAGCACAGGGGAGTAAGTTTAGTGGTCTGCATTGCTTCAGTAAAATGTACTGAATGCCTAGCGTACAAGGCTTAAGAGAAGTGTTATGGTAGAATAAGTATGAAACATAAAATATATGTTGACACTAATAATCTTAACATTGAAAAAGGAGCAACAGTGTAACTCTACATTTCTTCTCCAGGACATATGTTTATTTAATCAACAGTGATATTAAAAAGATCTGACTGATAATAACACAATTGTCTTTTTTTTTGTTATAATTGAGGGTACATACTCATTTTATTATTGAACTATTTATGTTACTCTGTTTTGCTGTTTATTTATTATATTTATTAGGTATGATTAATTAATCAAACATTTTATGTTAAAAAGACTGGCTGTTAACCTGTTTGGGACAGTTACTGTTAACTACTTCAGCATGGGCTTGGTCCCTGGGACTGATCTCATAACCATTTTGTGCTTGTTATAATTTTAATGCTATAACTTTTGAATTAGTATGCGTATGTTAATGAAATTTGGCAGATTATCAGTAAACATTGCAGTGCTTTCATATTCAAAATTTCAAATTTTTTTATTAAGTCTTAAGGTTTGTAAAGCAATGTTTTTCCTCAAGCCTTTTTTTTTTTCACATGTTGGATAAGCAACATGCAAAGTAATTTTCATTTTAAGATTAAAAATACTTTTGTGCATCAGAAAATGCTCAAATTTCACATGTGAAATCTTTATAATGTCCAGATAGTTATCAAACATTTTTTAAGAAAAAACTATATTTTATCTGTTATTTTCAGTAGAGTATCTCTGTATGGGTCTGGTTGATTTTACTGATCTCATAAATATTTAAAAA
>NW_013665883.1:415928-416556 GCF_000517525.1 Limulus polyphemus
CATCTCGTAACATTATACATTTATATATATTTATTATTTTTATTATATTGACCTTTCAGCCATGCCTGGCTAACAATACAGAAGTTGTAATGATGTGGCGCACGTGTTCTGGTGTAACCGTATCCACTAATATAAAAGTGACCTTTAGTTTTTACAAAGTGACCTGTCTTGGCTGTGTTTTAGTAGACTAGTATTTTGTAAAATACAGTCACATTTCAGTTATTATACATTATATATGTATGTAGTTTATTGCTATTTAGAAATAAGTTCTTAAACTTGTTTTTATTTGAACATAGAACAGTAAATATAGAAGTAAAGCAAACAATTATCTCTTCTAGTTATGACCTTTGTACTTGATTGCTGCTTGATGTAGGCTGCTAAACGTATTAAAATTTTGCACGTGGAGGATATGAAACAAAATGTTTTTAGGTTTTATATATATACAGTTGAATAATCAAAAAATCATAAATTACCATATCAGTACCATAGAATTCCACTATAATTTATCAACCTTAGTAAATAAGCTGTATTTGGGTTTAAAAAAATATGAAATGTCAAGCAGACTAAATACACAACCTACCTCCTTGAAACCTTGGTTCAAAAGAAAGAAATGGCATCCAAACACATT
>NW_013665883.1:416670-428101 GCF_000517525.1 Limulus polyphemus
TATGAGACTATAGACTTTGTATTTTGATATCACGAACATCCAATTTGAACCAGTGCTGCATTCAACATACCATGTGACACACAAAAATCGAAGTTTAACTGTGTTTTTTTTTTTTATATGTACTTTTAAATTAAGAAATTTAGTAAGGTATAATACTAAAATTTGAATTATAATCCACAGTTTGATACCAAACTTATTGACATAAATTTATGAAATAGTAGTTCATTAAAATTTTTAATGGGAGTCAGCAAATGCAATGACATGGCTTTTCACCTGTGACTCATGTGGAAAAGGTTAAATAAAGATTTGATTTGCTTAAGTCAGCTTCATTTCTTTTAATTCATTTTTCTTGGAGTGCAAGCTTACTGTGTACAGCTATACGAGTATCACACGTAGTATAAAGTAACCATACATAAACAGTGTGCATTTTTATTTAAGATATGAAAAAATGAACATTGTTCTATATAATGTATTTTCTAAACTACATATGAATGTTTCATTTCATTTATATTTATTATCCATTTTCAATCAAATATAGGTTATTGGTTATGGTAACATTATCGGTTAATTATGCAAATTGGTATTATCAAAAGTTTGAACTTTTGTTTGGTAGTGTTTTAAGAACCTTTGAAGGCTAAACTCTACATGTTATTATATCCATATAATTAACTGACCAATGTTTTTTGAACCTGACAGATATCCAAACCTAGGCAAGAAATTAATTAATTAATAACTTTGCTTTTTTTTTTTAGCCAATTAATTTAAATTGTTTAGAAAATAACATTTCCTTGATGTTTCTAATTCATAAAACACTGTCTAAAAGGAAGTAATGTTTCCAGTCGGAAAATGCTGTACAAATTTATTATTCCTATGTTACTAGTATCAGTAGTTATGTACAGTTACCAGTGTGAAATCTTTCTTGTAGTTTTTCAATGCTTGAAATAATTGTCTTAGGCCTTTCTAACCTGTTTATCTCATGTTTTTTCAGATCCAAAATTATGACATCAAGCTCTGAAAAATTGTGTTATCACTTCTAAGTTTACTAACAAAATAAAATTATAACCAAAATGTTGTGATTTCAAATTTTATTTTGGTCTGAGTTTTATTAACACAGGATCTCTCCCTCAATCAGAGGTGTAGTAGTGTTTTTGAATAGGAAGGCAAAGAACATTAAATCCCAGTAATTAAAAGCTTATCAGCTTTTAAACTTTGTAGAGCAGACTGAAGGGTTGAAACCATGTTTAAAAAAAAAAAAAACTTTCTGGCTTATGTCTTTCTTGAGGGTTACAGCACCACATACAAATACAAATTGATAACCAAAAAGAACACTTACAACAATTAAATTAAAAACTGACTTAACAATGGTAATGTGTCATGTTATCACACACACATTAAAAGGTATTAGAATGACTGAGTGACATAATTTCAAGCTATTGAACAAAAAACAAAATAATAATAATAACAAAGGCCAAGAATCATTTCTCTTTACTTTATGTTTATAAGATTGAAACAGGAGAGAATTTTTGAATTTACAATCTAGGAAACTATTACATTATGCTAAGATCTTAATGCTAAATGTTGTTTTGTCTACAGTACCCTGTTTCATTAGAAAATGTTCAGCAGTGGCCTCTTTTGAATCAAGATTCACAGTGGCATGGATGTGTTTCTCATAATGTTCCATGTATTGGACAACTGGTTTCACCAGTGTATTGATTATGGGTCCATCTTATTTTATACATGCCATTTTTAACAGTATAAGATATATCACCTTAATTAGTTTAGAATGCTCTTTTCTATGTTCTGATGAACAACCACATATAAGTTTGGTGATCTTGACAAACAAACAAAGGGTATCGCTATGGGTAACTACTATGTTGTGGGAGCTTGAAATGAGACAAAATCTGATAGGTGGTATTGTTACATTGATGACATTTTCGGCATTTAGAATCATGACATTAAATCTCTTAGAATTTGTTCATTTCCCTAATATCATATATCCTACTATTAAATTTACTCTTTCACGCACAGTGGGGATTCTTTCAAGGCCTTACCATACTTTGGTATCATGGTGTCTGTTGAAAATATCAAATTTGTTACTAAAGTAACAAAGTAATGTGGAATGACATTTAACTGCTTACAAAAGTAAATGACTAATAAAACAATGGAGAATCAAAGGATTCAGCATCACTCAAAATTGTCTTTTTTTTTTTTTTCTGCTGGAGACCAAAAATAGCAATCAATGATACAGTGTAAGTGAATAGTAAATGGGGTTCAAGGCAAATGTATGGTAATAAAGTATGATGATTTACTGTAGACTTGGTTTCCATTATTTCAATCTTGGTTAGTTATTGTAGTCTAACGACATGCATAACATTATCCATATTCACTTAGAAATCATTTGGGTAGGCTATTGAATGAGAATTATGTTTCATTGTTTAAACACTAGGGAACTAAAAATGTTTTACATGTTTAGTGATCATTGATCTCACTTCTTTACTAACTTTAGTAAAACTGTCACATTATCTGAGTGAGGGCAATGCCCTGATTGTCCAGTATTAAGTACTTAGTTACATTTTTGTTATAATAGTTACAGCATTTTATTGATAATTTTTCTAATTTCTTTGTAATTTTTGTTATTTGATATACACGATGATAAATTTATTTGTGTGTTGTTTTACTATTTTCTGCTATTATCACCAGATACATATGTGAAACCCAAACTATTTATTATATACAATAATTGTTAGTAAAACATAAATAGGCTTGAAATACACTTTGTGATAAAACTAACTTTATTTTATTTTTCTGACTTGTTTTATTTTATCGGTATTTACATGTAATTGATTTGCATAGACTTGCAATAAATTACAAGAACATTGGAAGTGCAGATGTGATGGAAATCAGGTGATGGCAACATTAACACTGAAATATGAAAAAATATGTTATGGTTTTTGAGTGAAAGGAACATCAAACTTATCATTAACAGGTGAAATATATATTCTCATATAATGACATTTGTTTTTTAGCTTTTACATAATAATATACTCTAATATAAAGATTCTAATTGAACTTACATAAGCAATGTTCATAAGTTTATATTTGCCCCAAAATAGTTGTTTGTAGAGAACTGTTTTACTTTGAATGCTTCTGTTTGGTCTTATAGATTGGTTTATGGACAAGGAATAATTTTAGTTCATCTTTTTGCTTTCTAACTTCCTAGAATCCTTTAAAACAGTGGTTATAAATTTTTTTTTGCTTTGGACTACCTGAATTTTTTTAACCTCGGCATACCACAGCGGTGGTGCTTATTTCCTTAATTTTGCAACGTTTTCATAGGCCACATATTGAAAACTGCTGATTTACAACAAAACTGAATACTGTGTTCTAAAAATGGACTAATAAGAGTTCTATATAAAAAGATCAAAAATATTGTATTTGACTAAATGAAAAAGCTAAAAGATTAAATATAATATTAAAAAAGCAAATTGATGTTTATTATACATATATGTTATTAATATTTTACATTTTCTACAGTGTACAATGGATTTGACAACATGTTTAGAACTAGCCTTGGAAGGAGAACGTCTCTGCAAGTCTGGAGATTTTCGAGGTGGTGTAGCATACTTTGATGCTGCCATTCAGGTTGGAACTGATGATCCAAAAACACTTAGTGCCATCTATAGCCAGCTGGGCAATGCCCACTTCTACCTAGGAGAATATGGAAAGGCAATGGAATGCCATAAGCTTGACCTTACAATAGCAAGGTAGAAATCTTTATATAAGCATTATTCATCATACTGATCTTCTGATAATCAATACATAAATGAATAGCCAATGGGGCAATGTGTACTTGTCTACAATATCTACAAGTTTAAAAATAGGCCAACAGAATCTATGTTCCCTGTGTGATAACTTATCACATACCAGAGTTGTTTTTTTTTTGCATTACCTTTGTCTCTTTCTTGTGTCATTTTCTGGAATAATCACAACACTTTCAACTATTGCTTCAACCTCGAAGAAGATCAAAGTTAATTTTATTAATTTTCTTCCTTGTTCTCTAAAGCAGTGTTACCAGGATCTGAAATGATTTTGGTTTGTCCAGTAAAAATTAATTATTTGGTAAAATAGAAAAGTCTTGCCGAAAAACCTGAATAACCAAATAACATACACTAAGCACTGTCAAAAATGAACAGCAGAGAAAAGAAGGTTAATATTCTTCTGAGATTTTATTAATGGTTCTTCAGGGTTCTCTAAAACAGTGTTACCGGGGGTTTGAAATGATGTTGGTTTGTCCAGTAAAAAAATAATTATTTGGCAATTTGTTTTCTTGGGAAAAATTTACTTAACACACTGTACTTTAAACAGAAAATAGACTATCATTTTACTTTAATAAAGAAAATAAATAATGAAATATTTCTTTGTTTCTGGGATGTATTTTGTTTGGATGTCTTATTTTATGACATTTGGCTACCCCACTCTTCTTTCAGGGACTTTTGTGGTGCACCCTTTTTGTTGTAATGAGGTTTTTTGAGTGTTTCATGTTTTGGAATCTTGAGCTGATCCAGCTCATCAGTAGTCATCTTTTCTCACTTCTATGTCCCTTACAACATCTAATTAATATAGGATTCTAGTTTTTTTTTGTGTATAGAGAAGTGAGTAAACATTTCTGGAGTTAATGTTTTCCTTAATAGAAAATGTATTTTGAAATAGATGCTCACCTATTTGTACAGTCTCTCACCTCTCCATTGTATTTTTTTTGCCTCATCATGAATGAATCTTTGTTCAAACGCTAGTGCTCACGAGGTTACTGCACATAGAGGAGAGCTATAGTTCAATGATGATTAGATCATAGGCTGGTGCAGTCTACATTAATGCATATAGGAGAGGGAGTTTCTTCAAAGTTTGTCATGTGCTAAAATCTTCTTGGCAGTGATATGAAGTAATAGCTCTTTGCTGGGCAGAGAGATGAGTATCTATCTGAAATACATTTCCAGGTAGGAAAAATGTTAACTTTGATGTTTTTGTGTAATTTAATTATATATATATATATATATATATTTGGGTAAGCTGTGTGTGTGTGTGTGTGTGTGTTGTAGTGCATTAAGTAAAAATTATATAGCTACATATAATAAAGCTGCACTTGGTGTAAATCTGTCATCAACATAGCTGGGCCAATGAAGACTGAAATTGCTTGAAACATCACTTCCTCATTTTGCCATTGTATGTATATACATTTTGTTACTTCATGTGAGCTTCTATGTTTTCATATCTTTTCAACCTTATTAAAATGTGAAGGGAACTTGAGTGTGAGATTTGGCTGGAAAGCTGAATGGCTCAAACTCTCTCTATTGGAATAAAGTATAAAGTATCATTATTTTTCCCTTCATATTTTTTGAAAGACTGTTAACCATAGTTATCCTGAACAAACACATTGTATCCTTTTCTAAAAATTATTCCACTTTAGTCATTTCAAAATCTTTATCTTCTAAGGGGGTTATGTTTGATTTGTAATTGAATATGCATATTACTAGTAAGTTTTTTTATTTTTAGGGTTAACCTAAATTTATCTTTCCACTTATATTTTAATTTTATATGGTCACAAATAATATATTTGGGTCTAAAAAAATATGAAATTTTGAGCTAACTAAAGTTTCACCATACCTTTTCGATTCCAAGCTTTAAAAGAACGAGTTTCACGCTAAATACTTCATTTACACTGAGAAAGCCATTAGGGATACATTCTGAGCTTTCAATTGGTTATCCATATGTCGTAGACAGAAGTGAGTGTACATAAGCATGTCTTTCCAAAAATAAAAAGAGGTGGTGGGTCCACTGTGTTTGTTCAGTAAATGTAGCGATATCTCATCAAATAGAAAATATAGGAGGTTCTTGTTTGATATTCTTGCTTGTCAGTATTGGTAATTTGAGTTCCTAGCTTGTAAGAAACTATAGACTTTGGACACCACAAACATTTCATTTGAACCAATGTTGCATTCAACATACCACATGATACACAAAAATCAGTATGTAGAATTTATTTTTTAATATTTACTACTAAATTAAGAAATTAACTAATGGACCACACTAAAATTTAAATTATAATGTACAACGTGGCACCAAACGTATTGATATACATTCATAAAATAGTAGTTCAATAAAATTTTGAATGCGAGTCTACAAACGCGATGACATGACCTTTGACCTGTGACCATAGGAAAACCCATAGAGATAGGGTTAATGTGCCTGTTTGCAGAAAGTACATCCAATGTAAATTGTTAAGTAGTTTCTGTTGCAGTTTAATTAATATTAGTTCTAACAGTGTAATGTTAGTAGTAATAGTGTGATATTGATCCTTAGAGCTATTGGTGATCAGCTCGGAGAAGCAAAAGCAAGTGGTAACCTTGGAAACACACTAAAAGTAATGGGGAAATTTGAAGAAGCTGTTATCTGCTGTAGGAGACATCTAGAAATTTCCAGAGAGTTAAAAGACAAGGTAAATAAAACTAATTTTTTTTGTCATTAAAAGAATAAATTGTACAGAATACTTATTTAGTGCAGGAAAAAATAACTCAAGAATGAATTGTTATTGCAAAAAATATGCTTTTTGTTGTGGGAAAATGAAATTTTATCTAGCAGGTAAAGTATACATCTAACCTGAACATTCTGTATACTAGTAACAAGGTAAAGATCATCATGAAAACCTGCATTAAACTTATGATAGACTATACACTGGGTAGTACATACTTGTTCTCATGTAGATTGAATTGATCACAGGTGAGTTCAGTAAAACTAGAACCACAATAAATATGAGAAAAAAGAAGACAATTTTTATTAAAAGCTAATTATCACTTTTAAAAGTAAACTGAACAGGCTTAAATAATAGAAATAAAAAGGAGCCTTGACTTCATTGCAGAGACCATTCCCAAAGATTGAAAATTTTTAATAGGAAGTCAAATCTTGAATTACTATTGTGTGATACAGCAAATCCTGTGAAAAAGGATAGTCTTCTGGAAAGTATGAAACTTGTTAGAATATTCATGGTCATTATAGAGAAGTGTCTGCCATAAAAAATATATCCTCACTAAAGTGTATCCATTATTTTCTTCTTTTTTTTATTACTAGGATATTTTAATATGAGAAGCTTTCAAGTACTTTGATACACTGCTTTGAATATCTGTAGAAAATACTCATTTTACTACAGGAACTTTCTTTTATTAAAGCTGTTAACACTAAAAATATCCTTTGTATGACTTACTCTGCTTTGAATTTACTATTTTTTAGCCATATTAAATACAGAAAATAAAATAAGGAATAGTTTTGTAGACAAAATTAACACTTGTAACAATTTTTTTTGACAATTTTAAACACAGTGTAAATGCATTGGAAATTTAATTTGAAACACCTTAAAATTCTAATGTTCAGTACTGTACATTTTTATTTTTTTAAAGTGAAATATCAAATATTCAGAAAAGATTTACATCTGTATTAGAGGAAAATACCAAATACATCAATATATTAACTTTTCTAATCCAGTAAATCACCAAATGTTTACAGTGATGTGGGAATATTTAACACCCTCACTACCTGTGGACATTGAATTATAAATAGTTTCACCCTCATTTTTATTGTTGGATATGATAACTTTAAGTATTACTAACAAGCTATTCAGTGACCAAAACATTACCTGTAATTTAATGCTCTCAGTGAGCTGAACTTCAGAAAATGGTGTACACAAATAATAAAAAATTATGATAGGATATTTTTTGAAAGATTTAATTTTGCTTTGGCAAAAAAATAAGCTTATTCATCTAACCTCGTAAGTTAGGTAACCAAGTTCAATTGAATAAAGACTAAACTTAACTGACAGTTAAGATTAATAACTATTTACCTTTAATTGTGCCTTGTCTAACAGCAATAATATATTAAACAGAATTTTGAAGTCAACCTACAGCAATCCTTATTTGATATAATTTTAACAAATCATTTCATGAAGGGTAAATGTCTCCTCTTCCTTCAATTCCTGCTTATATCCATAGTTGATCTATTCAGCTTTCTTATCATTACAGTTTTTTTGTATTTTCTATTGGGATGGTTTATTTCAAAATGTAGGATTTGAGTTTTGTTCCAAAACATGTCTTCACATTGTCAGCATGGTTGGTTCTGTCTCTTTTGGGGACATGGGCATCACTGGAGGCTCTTATCCCTCTGGGCCATGCCCACATACATTCCTTGCAGTGGGTACTACAAGTTTATTGGCACCTCATCATGGGCCCTCTGGATTTACAGATATCTCTTCCTGCTTCCCTTCAGTTCGACTTCCTCTGGTGGTTAGACAGGGACAACACAACAGTGGAGGTACCTATTCCTTTCACCTGTCCAGATGACCATGTCTTCACAGATGCCTCGTTGTCAGGATGTGGTATGTGCTGCATTACACAAGAGATCTCGAGCCATTGGCCTCAGGAGGAGTTAAGTCTTCACATCTTCCTTTTTGTACTCCTTTCTGTTTGTTGAGCAATGGTACATTTTCCGTCATCTCTGCGGCGCATGACAGTTATATATAATTAATTCCGTCAACTCTACGGTTGCCTCTTATATCACTTGGACACTTGCTCTCAGTTCTTATGTTCCTGCACTCTAGTTATCCTCTTCTGGATTAACAACCATCAAATTTGTTTGCTGTCTTGTCACATACTCAGTGCCTTCAATCTTGTCACAGATCGTGTGTCCCATCTGGGCAAAGTTCTACCCACAGAATAGTCTCTTGACTCCAGTTATTCCAATGGCTGTGTTCTCGGTTGGATACTCCCCAACTGGGTACATTTTCCTCTCATTTGAATGCCAAGCTTCCACCCTCTTGGTCCCCAGTTCCATTTACTTTGGTTTTGGCTGTGGATGCATTCAGCTAGGATTGGAAGGACCCTTCCTTTATGCAGACCCCAGCATCTGTTTTCTACCCTGGGTAATCTCTCTCATCCAATCCATTCCATGTCAGGTTCTCTTTGTGATTCCTTTCTGGCCAGCTCAGCCATGGTTTACATCCCTATCCCTTCACCAGGAACAACTTCCATTACCTCCTTCTCTCCCAGTCCTTCCTCTGGCAACATCATTCAGGGGTGCTTTATCCCATTCTTCCCACACTACGGCTTCATGCATAGCTTTTGTCCGGTCCCTTGTGAGGGATTCGGGATTATCCACATGTGTAGCATCCGTATTGTCACAGACTGTCTGTTCCTCATCCATGTCTGTGTATCAACATAGATGAAGAATATTCAGTTGTTAGTCTATCTGGCATTGATCCCTTCTTCAGATATCTGTTTTTACATGGTTGTTTGACTGTGGTCTGTACTTTTCAACCATTGCAGGCTATATGGCAGTCCTGTCATCTCCTTTTTATTTTTCCTGTTTTTGCTTTGTGTTTTCCTCTCCAGTTATTTCCCTTCCTTCCGTATCTCATATTTACTCCCGCTCAGATCTGGCTCATCTCATGTGCCCATCCCATGCTTTATGGTGTTATGTGTCGTGCACAGCACCCTTCCATGGCTCTTGCTTCCATTTATTTATCAATTGGAATCTGCCCATTTCTTGTGATATTTCTCATATCACCCTTACCGGTTGGGTTCGTAAGGTTATTTGTATTGCATATTATTCCCTTTCTCCTGAATTTTCCAATTGTTCTATGTATCATCCCATCTGATCCATCACCTCTCTATGTTCTTAGCTGCTTATTTCTGTTGTTCTTTCAATGAACTTATCCAGGCTGGCATGTAGACTACACCACACATCTTGGTGTTGCACTACTTGCATCATCTGGCAGTTTCCTGCTCAGCTGAATGTTGTTTTTCCCTTATAGTTGTTCTCCATATGTTGGTGCAATGCTGTGTGGGAAGTTATTTTTGTTTCTTTTCTTTTTTCAGTGGCCTACTTATCATGTTATGGATCCTGCTCTGTGGCAAGTGGTGCTCATCCAGGTATAATGATATCCAAAATCTTCACTGTGAGATCTATAAGGTTTATTATGCTCACTGTTAAGATGGGGGTGTTCCACAAAACTGCTTGCAGGTTCTTTCTTGTGGTATATTGCATCATAAATATGTTTGTACCAGACAATATGCTCATGGATTAACATGAGTAAACCAAAAAAGAGATTGCTGCCCATCTCTAACGTTCCTTAGATTGCTGGAATCGAGAATGGTCTGCTTTTCAAAGTAGGGTTTTGTGGTCACTCATTGCATTTTATTCAATGATGCATTCCTCTGGATTATCCAACGTTATTCTTCTCCCCTTCTTTCAATGGAGTACTGGAGTCTTTACCATTTCCCAGCTTTGAGCTGTGAAACATTGTGAAATGTTTGAATTTATTTCAATATTTGTTGTTCAAATTAAGGAATTAAAATTTGTATAATGTTAAAATTTGATTTATAAACCTTTTTTTTTGCTAAGAGTACTAACACTGATAATAAAGTAGTCTAATTAAATTTTGAATATAACTCTGTCATACATCATATGTACTTTTACCTACCTGTACTGAAGCTTCAGTTGTAGAGACACTTGATCTTTGCAATAAAGGACTATCCATCAGTTCATAAGTTTTTAGTTATTGTTTTTACTCTTCTTGTCATAATATCCAAAGTTGAGTGATATTTTAGCTGCTTAAAGCACCTTACAGTAAAAATGCATCAAAATTAGGAAAATTACTCTCCAGAAAAGCTGAAGAATACATAAGATTTAATCCAAGAGCTTCCAGGGCCAGCGAGTTCTGGATCCTGGCTATAATATGTACACCTGTGGCACATATTCCTCACTTTGCTAGGTCAAATAAACCTTGGGCCCATTCACTTGTAACTTGGCTCCTACACCTCTGCTTTAAAACATATTTACAGAGTATGATGGTAGTGAAACGGTTTAATAATGGTTTTGTGCAGATGACCCATAAAAGATATATATGTGTGACATATAGTTCTAGATCTCTTTGTAATCCAGAAAAAGATATGAATGGCACTTTTAGGACTCGACTGAGCCTTATTGGCCTAGCATATACCCACTGTGTTGATTTCATTATGATTGATGCTCTAGGTTATATATAGGTTGTTTTCAACGTTTCACAAAACAAGATGTTTTCAATAAAATGTTTGGCTTAAATTAACAATATTTGCTTTAATCTCAGCACGGACTCAGTCCCTGGCATCGACCTCGTAACCATTTTGTTCTTGCTATAGTTTTGATGCTATAACTATAAAACTAGTAAGCAAATGTTAAGAAAATTTGGCGGATTATCAGTAAACATTACAATGCTGTCATTCACAAAATAATAAATTTTTTTATTAAGTCTTAACGTTTATAAAGCAATGTTTTTCTCATGTCTTTTTCTCTTTTCACATGTTGCTTATCTATCATGCAAAGTAATATTCATTTTAAGATTAAAAATATT